>NW_015151114.1:255068-263080 GCF_000732505.1 Cyprinodon variegatus
TCTATCTATCTATCTATCTATCTATCTATCTATCTATCTATCTATCTATCTATCTATCTATCTATCTATCTATCTATCTATCTATAAATCGATCATCTAGGCGTTATTCATAAGAGCATGGAGTTTGTGGACAAATAAAGCATGTTCCAAAATAAATGTTACACGCCTTAAGAGTTTCTGCTTCAATAAGGTCTGGATTCTGTTTTGTTTTGTTTTTCTTCTTCATACTATTCCATGTTCCAGATTCCAACTCCCAGTTTCAATCAATATTTCATCAAAACAGGCTACACATACAGTTGGAGGGTGCCATAAATCTGTGGAGGTTGCCAACGTTGGGATTGGATTGGTTTAAAAATATTAGGAATTTTGTCAGGGCGCCTTCCAAAGGGGATGCAGAGAGAGTCATCCCTGTAAAGATATTTTCCTAATTATTAGAAATGAATTGCACATTAATGTATTTTGATTCAAGAGATTTTCATTATTGATTAGGTGAAAATGCTCAAATCTTGATCCAGTCTACAGCATTGGTTGCCTGAACCCACTCCATGCATGCACTTCATCTTTCCCCATACAATAAAAAAATCACCTTAACAACCTAAACCCTAATCCACCTGCTCTTTACTTAGCTTAGATTGTTAACGTTACTTCTATTTGAAAAGCAGTAGAGGATCGTATGGTTATTACGTCTTTCAGTTGTGTTACGGGTATTGATCGGTGTGCCACATTTAAAAAGGAGAGTGGGAACTCGCTTATTGATCAGGCAGCCTGAGGTCACCCCGCTTCTGCCGGCGCAACTAGTTGGCCCCTGTAGCCTCACCACCGCCTGGCGGTGAGAAACAGGCGTCGTGGGAGTATATTCATTTCTTCGTTATTGTGAATCACCTGGGATTAGATATTTCGATCAAAGATATGGATTACATTTTAGTTTACAACAGCGCGTCTAAATGTCAGCCTTCACAGCCCGGTAACTGATCTACTAGGTTTATATGGAGTCAAAATGTTCATGTCTGTTTCAAAACGAGTCGACCCGATATTCCCCAGCATTCACCATTTCCTTCCCCATTTCCCCCCTCACTTTATTTCATCCCTGCAAACAAATGAAGCAATTACATATCAGCTCACTTTTCCTTAGAATTTTAAAATATTTAGATATTTAAGTCTTAAATCTCCCCTATTTCTAAGGGTTCTCTTGACCATCATTTTAGTAAACTTAATCTTAAAAAATATGACAGATAATGGGACCTGATCCAATTAGCTGAAATGTGCTGAATGGATTATTTTTATGGGCTCATATCCACCAAAAAAATATTTATTTAGGCGTGTATGACGGACTACGAAGTTGTAGAAGACGCCTTTAAATCCGCCTTCAATAAAGTTGATAATTTTCGTCTAAAACTACTAAGGCACGAAATGACAAGCGCTCTGGTCTTTAAAAAACTTTTTTTAGCTGACTGTACCACATGAAAGGTCTTATATGAAACTTTTGAAATAACAAAGGTATAGCGAGGAACAAAATAAAAAAACAACTGAAAAGTGAGGTAAAAAGACAAAAACTGTAAGGGTCCGAAATGGTAATTGGCCAAATCAATCCTTTGCAACTTTTACTTTTCATATGTGCCTGAATCAACTAAAAAAGAATGAAATGACAAGAAGGTAAAAAGACCATTGCTTTTTTTTTCTCTGCGAAAGCTGCGGCTCCATGGAGCTGTCTGTGGTGCTGGATATTTTAGCTTATGTGCGGCTCTTTCAAACAACCCGTGTGTCTGTTTAAAATAAGGTTGTAATGTCATGTCTCTGTTGTTTGAAAATGTAGAATGTGAAAGATGGATGTAGTGAAATGACTGCCTCACCGGCCAGCCGCAGAGCGGACATCCGCTGAAACTCAGGCTCCTGCAGCCACTTCCACATCCTCCTGAACGTCTCCCGGCCTGACTTGAGTTTACTCCAGGGCTTGGGGTTCCGCAGCAGGTCCGACAGGGTGCCTTGCGACCGGCTCAAGATCCGTTGGGCAAAAATAGCCTGCGGAATAGAGTAGCGCTTCAACTCGGCCGTTATCCTTTGAGCCACCTCCTTCGTGTTGATTTCCTCTGCCTGGATCCCCGACCCCGACGCTCCCTGACTGGCAACATGACCGTGCCTCTCCCGATCCATCATCACCGCACCGTTTGCCTGGGAGTGAAGGTGGCTGTGCGGATGGTGGTGCATGCCGTTTAGGTTGGAGATTAAGCCGTGGCCATGCCCCCCTAAACTCCTGGCTAAGTGCTCCTGGTCGCTTCGAGATAGCATGGAGGCGTGAGACTCGAACCCTGACACCGGCGACAGCATCTTGGTTTCGGTGGAAAGGTGCGTGCTGGGACCGTAGGCGGAGAGCGACTGTTGGGAGTTGTGCAGAGATCCAAGCCCGCCGGACAACGGCGACAGCGATCCATGACCCATGCTGGCAACAGACATCTCTTTGGGGTAGTGACTGTATAAGTTGCCCATGGAGGCCAGTCCCCGGTGGTCCTCCCTCATCAGCGTAAAGCTGCCGCTGACGTTCCCGGCGGACAGTCGTTGGTGGGCGGCAGGGTGGTGGTGCGAATGCGGGTGGTGAAACTTATCCGCCACAGTGGATATCGGAGGTAGATGCTGCAGAGGGGTCAGCGTGGTGTAAGTGTTACTAAGGCTCATCCCGGTCTCACACATGCTGATGGATGAATGGAGGTGTCCCGACAAGGCGGATGGGTCCGTCCGGTAATCCCCGCCGGACCCTTCCAGAAGTGAGGCCATGCCGGATACCATGGCCGGTCTCCCACCTGGAGCGTGTGAGACCAGGTTCCGGGGTGTGGAGCTTGGAGACGGAGACGGTCGAGCGTGCGGAGAGCTCATGAGGTCCCCCGGCTGGGAATGCGATGAGACGCTGTGTAAGTTGTCCATGGTGAGCTCCATGGCTGAAGGAGCGAATGTGCGCTTCTCCCACCCTCCCACCTTCACCTCGCTCTCTCTCTGTTCTTCTCACTCGCGTTCGCTCTTGCCTTCCCTTAACCCTCCCGGAGAAATGAAATTACCGATCCATTTGAACACAAATCCATCGAAAAAAAAATTCACCAATCGATTTAAGCCTTTAGGAGAGAGGTTTGGTCGTTCACAGAACCGGTAGGCTGTGCGCTCAAACATGTGCTTTGGAGCTTTCTTGGTCTGGATCTCATCTGTGGTCCGACAGCGTAAGCACTTGGACTGTTTCAGAGGGAAGGGTGCGCGCCTCCGTGGGTTTATAACGCAGCACGGGCACGAGCAGAAGTTCCTAACGAACTGACTCACGGCGCTGTCAATTCTGGGAAACAATAAAATATATATTTAGAGTTCTCAGCACGATAAAGAGCTCCCATTGTAATATTTATCATAACATCATTTTAAAATTACTTTCGTCAATTATATGTTTTTGCCCACAAACACAATCTCCTCCATAACCATTTCCACCGACTTTTTATTTTATTTCCTTTATATAAAATTTCTATTCGAATTCCTATCAGAATCACTTTGTTTTCCCACGGACTGTATGGTTTTGCATTTATGCGCTCAGTGATAAACCTGATCGAAGTATTGACTGACAGAGATTAATGAAGGGGCGCGGGAGGGGGAGGGAGGGGGCGATGGAGGTCACAAAGTTAGGATCCCCTACTCTGCTATAAGGACCAATGAAAGAGTACCAACTAGTTAGGCTTATGTAAAAGTTTTTACAAAACAGGGCGAAATTTAATTTCCTTAAAATAATTGCGTAGCCATCTCTAGAATATAATTCCTCCATATTTTTGGTTTGTAGATTATTTAAAATAAAGAATAATATCAAAACAAAAGGAACAAAAACAAATATTTTGCTCTACTGTCGAGTCTGGTCCGAAATTTTAATTCCTGCAAATATGAAAATAGCTATAAAAGTAACAGAAATAACAATTAGATGGCCGAGTTGTTAGATTTACAGGCAAACAGCAAAGAGTTCAATGATTCATGAAAATCCGCCTTTTTCATCCACAGCCCGTTTATTCTTAATGTTGATTGTGTTTGGTGAGCGCGTCATTTACTGGCCCATCTTAAACGAAAAGAATAAAAAAAAATACAAAGCCATTAAACCTCTTTTAATATATTTTTTAATTGCTTTTAATATTGCTCTCTTGTGCAATATTTCGGAGTAATAAACTGCCAGTCGAAAACGAATAGGCTATATAAGATGTGAAGGGGGAAAATACGAGTTTCTCATAAAGGTTTCACGTTAGTTTATAGATTAAGTGTACATTTGCTTTTTTTTTATCTATTTATTTATTTTTTAAAGGCCATTGAACAGTGTCAGATTTTATTTATTCCGTTGCACAAATCTAGGCGGCCTTTTTTAGAAATGCAGTTAAAAAAATTAATAGCTTTAATAAAGATTTATACCCGCCTTGAGAATTACTAATTAATCAAAGCCCAAACTTTGGTTATTTTATCGAAACGACTATTTTATTTATTCAGTCCAGCAGAGAAAAGATTATTGTTCGGCCTATAAATGACAAGAATGTCTATTCAAAACATTTGTTTCCGGTTATCATAAAGCTGGAAGCTGTTTCCCCTCAAAGTTCAGCTATTGATCAGAATCATTCAATATATTGATCCTCGATCAGCCCGCTGTTTCCTAAACAAAGAGGCATTTTGCTGTTGGATTGTTTCAGCCGTTAGGTTTTGACCTGTATGGATGTTGGACACCAGGAATATTCTGGAAAAATAAATGTTAGCTGCGTTTTTCTGTTATCTGCAGAGCAGAAGGCCGTTAAAGGCTTCACTCCCTGCTGATCCCGTTAAAGGTGATAATAATATCTCTGCAGGCCTTAAATTCTTAAATTGAATTTTTTTTAACTGTTGCAATTTTAAGCACAAACACACACGAAAAAAAAAAAAAAACAGAAATGAGGTATAAAGACTTACAGTTTCATCTGCACCTTTATAACATATTCTATTTAATTTTGGAAAGTAGGCCTTCCTGTTATTATCACAAATTTATTATTATATATTATAATTATCACACATTTTTAATGCCAGATTTAAACTGTAGGTGCTGGCAATTAGTTTTGTTTTTAGAAGTTTGTTGTGTCAGCTGCTTCGGGATTGCATTATATGTGACCATAGAGCCCCACAAAAATACACAGCAATTTTGTTTCTGTGGTAATAATTGACATTTTTGGAAAATATAACCTAAAAATTGTTGCACTCACTGTTTGCTAGGTTTGCTCTAAATGATGCATACATCATTATGTCCATGTTACTAAAATTAGAATATTAGTCTAATTGGTGTTTTTCCCTCACTGTAATTTTTGTAATTGAAGGGCTGCAATAGAAAAGATATTTAACTCTCACTGTTAAAGAAGACAACTAGGTAAAGGAAATCTTTTACACAGTTAAGAAACTTTGGAAATGAAATGAAAATTTAGAAAGCTAAAAAAAAAAAAAAAAAAAGATAAAATGCTGGTTGGAATAAGAAATGTTCTGTTTATGTTTATTTTTTAACAAAACTGTTTAAATACTTTTACTTAAAAAATTATTTTCTTAAATGAAAATCTATTAGAATTTATTAGTTTATTAGAAACATGAGTTTGACTTTGACGTTTAAAATTACTTTAGGGAACCAAAGAAGAATCATTGCTTTAACATTTTATGTTAAGATTTGAATGATTTATTTATTTTGTGTTCATTGATCTCGGCTGTAATTTGTGTTGCTTGTGTTTCTAAATATTTTAAAAATATCTAAATTAGTACCGTTTGTACCTCCATGTTCTGCTCAGAATAAAAATCAGTAAGAAATCATTGTGTCACAAAAGTCTTAACATTTGATATTTTTCTAAACATTTCAGGTACTCAACATATATCTTTAAAATTCAGCAAATATATAATGTTTATAATAAAAAATATATATATATGAGTATGTTAGCAGCTATTGCCATATTAAGTGGATATATGGGTCACTTTTTTTTATTTTTTTTTTAGAATTACTCCTTTTGCTTTTAGTGCAAAGTCGAGGCTCCTACTGTACATGTTGTAACACTGTCAGCTTGCTGTTTACCAAATTTCTGTATTGACTCTCTATTAACAGAAAAATGTTTAATATGTTTTATGACAGTATTATCTTTGTTGTCTGCCTACTTTTGGAAGCATGCTTAATTTGCAATAGTGGAAGTTTAAGCTAGTTTTATCTGATATGAATTCAGCTACAACTAGAAAATTATAGCAGCAAAATGAAACAAATAAAATGATAAAAACAATAATTGCCTTTATGTATATCTTTTATATCACTATGAGCTATATCTGCTAGTGTATACTTTCATAAAGCGTATCCATCTGTTCTTGGTCATAATTTAAATGATTTTTTTCTCTAAACCTTTTTTCCTCTGCTAAAAAACACAAAAGAAAATTTGTTGTTTTTATTACAACTGAGTTTGCACTATATCTAACTGAATTTTATTTTATTTTTTGTAAATTTGAGAGCAGTTTAAATCACAGTCGGCACGCCATTCTCATTACTCATATGTCTTCATCAATGCAAAATGCAGAGAAGTCTAACTTCTCCAGCATCCATATCCTCCTAGGCTCTGGTTGCTAAGTAACAGAAAGGGAGATGTATTGAGACCGAATAGTCAATCAATTTTCCTTTGAGGTGTTTGGATGTGTGTGTGTGTGCATTCGTTTGTCCAAGTATTGCACATGCAGCCGTGTTGTTTGCACAGTTAGGTGTTGAGGAGAACACTTAGAGACTAAATTCAAAACAAAAATATGGCTGAGGGCTGCATAGCCAGTCATTGATCACTTATATTGTTTGATCTTTCACAGATATATTTTCAAAAGGAGGTAAAGTTTATTTAGAATAAAGCCACATACTATTAAGCAACACAACCACTGATAAACATCATTCTAACAAAAGTCAAAATGAATTGAGCTACAGTTGTCTGCCTCTCGCAGCTTAAAAAGAAAATCAGACATAACAAGTAGATTTGCCCTTTTGTAGAACGTAAATGTTAAGGTTAATTTTGTTTTCCCTGTGAAATTTATGATGCCATTTTTAAAAAAGTATTTAAAAGACATTGTCTTTAGAGTCTTTTGTTTAAATTAGGGTTACTTTATCTTTTCCTACTGCATTTCTCCATATTTAATCTCAGTTAATTATAAAATATAACAACATTGAAAAATGAACGTACTATAAAGAAACAACTGAAAACAAAAACACTTCTTTACAGTATAAATAACAGTTTCTGATCAAGAGTTAATTATAACATCCACATTGATTCTCACTCAAATAGTTATTGTGTATCCCTTTGCTGGTGCATGCGATTAGAAAAAGCTTCTCAACACTTCAAAAAAAAGTTTGTCCTATTTAACCTCTCCGTCTTTTAAAGTGAAATAGAAAACCAAAGTGAGACTGAAAGATCTATTTGAGGGTTTCACAAAGAAAAATATATGAAAACATCATCAAAATGCCCATGAAAGAAGCAGTCTCCAAAAGCCGTCATTTGCCATGAGGGACCAATTGAATGCTGTCTGCCATTGTAAAGGTGCAAGCATTTATCGGGTGAAGGTGACGTGGGGTGTAGGAGTTTGCCCTGAAATGGAAGGATTGAAGGTTCAAGGCCTTGCTCTGGCTTCCGGTGTCGTTGTATCCTTGGGCAAGACACTTCACCTGCATTGTCTACTGATGGTGGTCACAGGGCCCGGTGGTGCCAGTGTACCGTAGCCCCGCTTCTGTCAGTGAGCCCCAAGGCAGCTGTGGCCACAGTGTAGCTTGCCACCGAGAGTGTGTGTGTGAGTGGGTGAATGACTAAATGTAGTGTAAAGTGCTTTGGTCAAGTCTCCTGACTTAAAAAAGTGATATATAAGTACAGGCCATTTACCATTTCTAAAAAGAAAGAGACTGCAGAAGTTTCACCTTTTTTGGAGAAGTGTGAAACAAGGAAACCTTCAGCCTCTAAGAATAACATGAGGTCCAGTATGCAGACAGACAGACAGACAGACAG
>NW_015151114.1:264836-266780 GCF_000732505.1 Cyprinodon variegatus
GTGTGTGTGTGTGTGTGTGTGTGTGTGTGTGTGTGTGTGTGTGTGTGTGTGTGTGTGTGTGTGTTCATATACATATTTATATGTATATGAACACACTCTCCTGAGTTAATATGTTCTCTGTTTCAACTATTCACGGACAATTTTTCAGCCCCGGCTATACTAGAAAGAAAAATCATTCCTGCAAGTAGTGTGGAAGAACTATTGAGCTCAGTGCAGAGAAGTTACTTAGCAGACCATTACTTCAAAGTATTCCTGTAGGCTGAATATTCACCGGAGCAGGCCTCACTCGATACCCACCCCGAATCCTTTTACAATGTTCTGCAATAAGTCTTGTAGAAACAGATGACAAATCTGAGCGGAAAGCAGACAAGAATCATGCTGAGTTACACTTTTAAAGTGAGTTTTAAGCCTTGGGGACCAAATCAACATCAGGGCCATCAGAGCGTGCTCATTGCAGGTCTGGTTAAAATATTGAGAAATGCTGTAAAAGCTTCACCCAGTCTGCCCTAAACCTAAAAGTTACATTAGTCTGAACACTTAACAAAGAAAAGAGTCCAGGTATTAAGGAAGAGAAATATAAAACAGTTGATTGACAGTGTTAATTGATATTTGTGTCCATGTGCCTCGGTAACCATGCAAGAGGTTGAAATCTGCAAAGATTTGTACGCATTCAGTGTCAAATAGTCAAAGGTGAAAGTTCACTCATTCAAAAAGAAGTACAAAATCCAAAATGCTTTTTCACTACATTTGGAAAGCTCAGGGTTCCCACGATGGATGCAGTGTTTGATGTAGCTAGGTGCGTGATAAAAGCCACACCTTCATGCTGCCTGAATTTTTCCACATCGGTCAGATACAGTCATAAACTTTAATGGGATTAATCAGTCAGACCAACACTATTTTTATTTTTATTTTTTTTGTATAATAAATTGTTTCCACATATACAAAAGTTTTGGAGTCCTCACCAGATTTGGACATATTCCTATCATTTCTTGCAAAATACATGACTAAAAGTCTGATAGATTATTTGTAGGGATTCTGTGAATATTAGCTTTAAGTTCTTCCTTATTCTGAAATGGATTTTGACTTGGCAATTCTACCACACAAATGTGCTTTGATCTAAACTGTCATAGCCTATATACACTCTGCTATGGCTATGACAGCATAGTAGATTTTACTAACAGCAGTTAGAGATTTAAGGTTGAAACATATTATGTCACACAGTTACATGCCTGTACAAGCCCACCAAAGCCTTCACTTTTGTGACCTCCTTGGGGTTTTATTTGAGATCATGATGCTCGTGATGCTATAAAAGAGCTGCTAAGCTGACATCTACTTATCCAACAGATCTGAGGAGTCCCTTGTTAGGTGAGTTTATACAGTTCAGCACTTTGTGCAGAATGAGAATTCAGCTGTGCAGCTGCTGAAAGATTTTGAGAGACAGGGACTCAAGACAACATTTCCAGATGTTTATGTTATGCTATGACTGATTTATTGTGCTTTAAGGCTCTCTACACTGTTTGTCTTAGTCTTTGAACATGAAATCATGAGTAAACCTGGTTCTTTAAGATTATAAACACCAGTTTGCACAGTCAAAGACCAGATAAAAGCCAGTGTGAGATGTGTTTGCCAATTGACGGCAATCAGAGTTAAATATGTACTTCCGGGCGTGCAGGTGGCGCAGTGCTTAGCACACACGGCCCATGGACAGAGGCCTTAGTCCTCGACCCGGCCGACCCAAGTTCAAATCTGACCTGTGGTCCTTTGACGCATATCTCTCCCCCACTCTCATACCCCTTTTCCTGTCAGCCTACTGTCGAAAAAAACGGGCCGTAAAAACTCAAAATATATTTATATATATATATATATATATATAAATATATTTTGAGTTTTTACGGCCCGTTTTTTTCGACAGTAGGCTGACAGGAAAAGGGGTATGAGAGTGGG
>NW_015151114.1:266890-274284 GCF_000732505.1 Cyprinodon variegatus
ATATATATATATATATATATATATATATATATATATATATTACATTAAATATAGATAGAAGAAGACATTGTAGTGCATTTGTAATTCTATGAGTATTTGGAGAATAGTACATCAAAATACAATTGATTACAATTGGAATTTGAATTATGTAGTATATTTAGTGTATACACAGTAACTTAATATGTGTTTTGCCAGATTATAGTGATGGTGGGGCCCTTGAATAATGTTACCCAGGGTAAACCTTAGGGGTTATCAGGCCCTGGCCCTGCTGGTAGGTAAACTTTTCCCCAGGCTCTAGTCTTCTGTTGCATCTAAGAGTATCTTTTTTCAGCTTCATCTATTCTTCCCATCAAATCCCAACCACTATCGCTGTAAATGAAAGTAAGAAACTATGTATATATACCTTTTTACATTACTTAACTAGTCTTTCTCAGTATCTGCACTTAAGTATTTATTTTTCTAAGGACTTTTTACTTTTACTCACTATATCTGAATACAAAGGTCTGTACTTTCCAATCTTTACCTGCTCCAAACTGGTTCATTACTTCTATAGATATTTATGATGACAGGACAAAACGCCTGCAACAAAAAAAGATGGAAAATTAATGGTGCAAAGAGAATCTGTCCGGTTGGAGCCCAGCTTGTTTATAGACAAACACTGACAGGGACACGGATTAAGACAGGGGTCTGGCAAACACTGCAGATGATGGATCAGATTCTGAGATGTAAGAAATTCCCTTTGTCAGATTTTGAGTGTTCATGTTTTTTTATTTTTTATTTATTAACTTTATTTAGTTTTTTATTTCATTGTTGTTTTTTTCAAATTTAATGCTACAGTATGAATACTACAGCTCTAAAAAAATATTCAGACTTCAGTTCAATCTACATTCTGTCTGAAATCTTAACAGGGGAAAAAACTAAACAGTCAGTACTTTTTACATAGTTATTTTACATAATTTAAGGCAAAAACCTCATTTGAATTGTATACTTAAGTATAATATAAACCTATACTTTCTGCTTGTACTTAAGTAAAGGGTTTAAATCTTTCTTATAGAGGTTTCTGTACTTTCAGTCAAGAATGTGAGTTCTTCTGAGACCTCCAAATTAAAGTATCCCTAATACACGATCCTACATTAGCAAACTGCACAGGATGATGTATTCATGTTGTTTTAGCCTACCTGTAAAGGGCTTTGAATATAGGCTAATAGGTTTATGTCACTATAGTGTATTTTCCAACATGTTCAATGTGTCCCCTAAATGACTTGTCCCAAACTTTAAACAGGATCCCTCATTATTTCTAATAGTTTTCTTGTCCTCAAATTTTCCCAGGTGTAAAGAATAACAAAATACTTCAGATTAATGTTTGCACTGGCAACCTGTTCAGGGTGTAGGCCTACCGCCTATCACCAAATGACCACTGCAGATAAGCGACCTGCAAAGGTAAGTCGGTATAGTCAACATAAGGATGCATGTATTCTTCTCCCTCAGGCTCACCAAGCACTAGCTGTTGGTCTGTCTCTTAAAATCCCAATAAAATACCGTCACAATATAATGAATTTTGCAATTGTTATTTATTAAACATTCAAAATGTCTGTCGGTCTGAATACTTTTGCAAGGCACAGTATGCAGTGTGTGTCATTAATCAGCTTTTCACAGTTTCTCTTCACTGAGGCTCCTGTGTTAGATAGTAGACCAAGATGGATTCTCCTCGTGCTGTGGCGCAGTATTCTAACAGCCATTATCATTACGGATCCTGCTAAGTGCAAGGCTCATTTGAACAAATGGAAACACTCTTAGAGATCTAAAGGAAGATGTTTAAAAGAATGATGAGGAAAAACTAAACCTTTTCCATCCCCTCATCACGCTTCCATTTCCACTTTTTATTTTATTTCCATGCTCTTCCATCCTGCCTGTCTCCTTCTCGTGTCCTTGTGCCACTTTGCTTTATCAGACGGCCCTTCCCCCAGATAGTTCTCTCAAATTAATGTAGAGATATTGACAAGTGATTGGCTGGGGAGGAATAGATCATCAGGAAGATGAAGACTGGAAAAAGAGTGAGGCCTAGCCAAACTACTCTAGCTCAATCAGTTTTCTCATTATAGCCCCTCAGCCTTCCTTTTTATATCAAAACTATCCTCACTGAGTGATCCAAAATGTATTCCTCCTAAAAAAAAAACTTAGTGCTTGTTTTAGATAAAAAAAAAGGTAATATGTAATGTATAAAGGTTTAAAGACACAAATGCACTTTTGGAAATGTACGAGGCACATTAATACCCCAAATAGCAGCGTTTGCGCCACACAATAGTCTGTGCAAACGGAATAAAGAGACGCAAACAATGTGCAAAGGGCCAGTTGGTCAATATGCCGATAAAACAGATGAGGGTATGGAAAGGGCAAATAATAGCCAATCACTGAAGTGCTTTTACTGTCCTCTAGCGAGTACTGACCCCATCTGAGGGCCCTTAGGCCAAAGGTCACCTCTCGAGAGGTCAGAGAACATATCCACACACTGACCAGGGAGGCATTGCCATGGCAACAGTGCTGACCAAAGAATAAGATGGTCAGGATGAGATGATTCATGACTGCAGCTATGGCAGTAATGTGATACTACATACCTTTCTCCAGGTTTATCCTCAGATTGCAGAATTATTCTGACATGTTTACTTTTCTTCTTACCAGTATTTTCTGCTATACGTCTATTTTTCTTTCATTAATGAAAATGGTACTTTAATCTCTTCTATTTCTAAGCACACATAGGTTATTTCATTAATTTACTTTATTTAATGTAAACCATGCATCCTCTGTAGTCTCTTTTTTTCTTACTGTTCTTATTTAAAGATAATTTTACCCTCTATCAATGTGTTGGTAATTAAAATAAAATCAAAGGTTAGTAATACACATTTATCATAAATTTATTAAATTGATAAGTGAAACATTTTTAAACCAATAAGGCATTTTTTATTTGATTTTATAAATAAAAAATTTTCCTCCATTTAGTTTTGGTTGTTATTAATTTATGTATAAATTTATTTTATTTTACCTTGAAATTATAAATTAGAAAGTTAGAAAATAAAAACAATTTGGATTCTTTAATATATTTGAAAATATGTGGGTTAAAGTAATCCTTACACTTATAAATATAATAGAATACAATACAATAATGAGTTAACAAGTGAACAAACGTTTCAGCAACTGTCCTGTTTTAGTGATTTGACTGAATTTATGTTTTTTTTTTTTTTGTCCTCTATTTAAACTGCATGTCTTTTATCTGGCAGCAAAATAATATATTTTTTTCTGTAAATTTAGCTCAATATTTATCAGATCTGTAGTTACCATACCTTTATATGTGTTGGGTTTATTTAATGAGGTACTTTTTTCACTTCATTGTCAAAATTATAGGGGTTTTTCTTTCCGTCCAACTATCATACCAAAGATTTCAGATTTTTTTTTCTTTTGTCAGAAAACTAACACAATCATTTGCCCTCCTTCCTACATCTATAACAATGCATGTCAGATTCAGGCTTTTTTTTTTTCAAACTTCCCCTGCATTTTTCATTGATCTTAAGTTAGGCCTGTGATGGACTGGTGACCTGTCCTCAGTCCATCACACCTGCCTACCCTGCCTGCCTCCAGCATTCAGCAGGATAAATCGGGCACAGTAAAAGGATGGATGCTGCAAAACCAGACCCATCAGATGAGATAATCACTTTTTACTGCTGCTCAAGCTTTTTTAATGCACTTTGACGTTGTATCTGCTGAATAGTGCAACATCATATGTAAAAGTCATTATGAGTAAAAATCTTTTCTTTGTATTAACAGTGAAACTAAAGGATTCGCGCTGTTTTTCAATCAGCCCTTGATTGTCAGCTACAGCTCTGCTGTGTTTTGCAGCAGAAATCAGTTCAATTTATTTATAAATTCTAAATTTAAAACACCTGAAATCTCATTACACTTTAAGACAATTCTCTCACGTTATGCAGATAGATTGCCTAGAAGGTGTTTCTATCGAAGGAAACCCAGCAGATTGCAGAATCATTGACTAACAGAATTCATTCCTCGCCCACCTCAACCAAACGGGGATTTAAGAAGTACGTCTGCAGTATGTTTAGAAATACAAATGGAGTATATCACTATAAATGTAAAAGAAAATGTATATTTTGGTGAAAAATAAAATACATTGCTTTAAATTTAGTATTGGATTTTAGGTTGTTTGGTTTCGGGATTATTCTTCTAAAGCTTCACATTTTATTATTTGCTTTTAACAGAGTTTTTTACCTGTTTATATAATGTATGTACAGTGTCCAGGTAATGAGATGATATCTGAAATGCTATGCTTTTTTCAATTCTGTACCGTTTTTATCTCCAAAGAGACCCCCTGTTTATTAGCTGAAACAACAAACTAGTAAGGGGTGAGTTTAAACCTTTTTTTATTATTATTGTAAAGCAAGTCAAACTTTTCTATCTACTGAATATAATTTTGACTTTAATTCTTATTATCAGTTATAATAACTAATTTATAATCAGTACAACCATCAATTCTTCTTTAGCATCGTTGTTAATGTAATAGAAGCTTCACTTAACAGTCTTTTTTAATTCTCAATTTACCATTTTAGTTATTATTTAGTCAACTAAACTAGGTTTGTGTTTTCTTCTTACCTGTTTTCCCTTTGACATGTCAAAGCATGAAACTGTTAAACCAAACACATCGATTGGCTCTGCAGACACCAAAAGCAGGATGGTGCAGCACCTTCTACAGCTTTCCTCCACTTATTTGCTTTTTTGTTCTTTTTTTGTGTCTTCGATGTGTCATATGTGTAATAAGAATCTCAATTATTAAGGGGAAATTATTTATAATAACTAACCTGGCTATACTGCATGTAAAATATCCAATCCTTCCTGCGAGTAAAGATAGACCAATACTATAAACCTTAGGTTTCATTTCTGAAAATAACTTGACCCTAAATAAGAAAGGGCTATATGGTTGTTCAAGCATGTAGCAAAACAGAATCGATTAATTTTAGTTTAATCTAAGAGAGATAAATAAAAAAAAAATCATTCATGCTTTATCCATGCCTGATTAGAGTACAACTAATTATAAGTTTTCATAACCCATCAAAATGATGCAAACTGAATCAACTTAATGCAGCAAAAAGAAGAGCTTTCTCTCATTTGAACCTCCTTTCATTGGCAACCAATTAGTTTTAGTATTGATTTTGAGATTTTATTGATGACCTTTACTGCCCATGCTAGCTTAAAACCAAAGCAAAGTGCAGATCGCCTTAAACCACATGCTTCTGGCCAGAATCCGAGATCCTCACTGTTCTGACAATAACACACAGAGTACCTAAAGGTATGTTTTTTCTACAAGCATAATTCATTTAAAAAACAGCAAGGCAGGTTTCCATATTATTACAAAGTTATATGTATTATTTGAATGATTTGATTTGATAAATACTTATTACTACTTATTATTATTATTGTTATTGTTATTATTATTACGATCATATCAATATGATCATTATTTCTTCTTTATTTCTTTATACTTTTAGATCTGCTGAACCACTCAACCTCAAAAGAACTAAGGATTTAAGATTTTAAACGCTTTATTATACTTTTTTGAAATTCAATTATTGATGGATATTTTATTAAAAGTTTTAACAGTAAATAACAATATTCAGTATTAATTGTGACTTAATTAATATGTGCCTTTCTGCTGTGCTGCAGAGGAAACTTCCTCAGACCAGTCTGATGCAGCCGCACACCCAATATAAAAAAAAAGGGAGCAAGAGTGCCACCTGCTGGTAGGAAAGCAGTGCAGCGGTGGCGAGCAGCCCAACAGGTTCAGATCGCTTTAAAACATAATCAGGATTTGGTCTTGTGCGTCTTATTCTTTTTGTATATAAATCAGATTTTATTTTACTGCAGAAAAAAAAAAGAATGATATAACAGTAGATCTAATAGTCTATTAATGGGATTTTACTGTTGTATCTCGGTTAGAATAAGAAACACAGTGTTTTATTTTGAGTATTCAGTTTTACTTTGCACAATTTTTTCTAGTTTTATTGATTTAAGTCCTATTTTGTTGCGTTTTCTGAATATATTTGAGTTCTCAGGTTTTTATTTGTTGCCCTCTTGTGTTGGTCTCCTTTTTCCAAGCTCCTTTCTAGACTCCTCTCTTCAAACCTGCACCTAATCAGCTCATTATTCCAGTCATTGTTCAGTCTCCCATAAATACTCTCCTTGTGTAGTTCCTCAGTACTGGTTTCTCGCCTTTTCCTGGCTCCTCATGTTTGATTCCCCTGATGTAGCCAAGGTTCTGTTTTTTTTCTGTTTTTTGTTATATTCGATTTTTGCCTGCAAGTACTAAGTCATTTCATTAAATCTACAAAAGCTCACCTCTGCCTCCTCACCTCTGCATTTGGGTGCTCAAAAACCACAACCAAACTCTGACATACAGTTTAATTGTGCTGTTTTACATGTGTTAAAGTCAAAGTAATGGCAGATATAAATGTTATATTTTGGATTGAGGGATCAAAAGTCTTTCTACCTTATTTTGTTCTGCAGGTTAATGACGTGGCTACAGCAATTGAAATATATCTGTGAAAACTGAACAGCTAAAGCATTTACAGTTTTGATTTACAGTTTTCTTTGCTTCATTTGACGACTGTTGTTTAAACATACTGACAGTTCTGTTGGCTCACCAAGAAGATATGCTTCTTCTGCCAGAGTAAATCCATAATGCGTTACACTTAAATTTCAAGATGGTCTTCACTTTGATCCTATTTTAAAATATTTAATCTTAAACAGTGTAACTCAGCAGATCCCACTGGAAATGTTTCTTAAACGGTACAGTGGTAGAGGTTTCATTGTTTTTCTTTGAAAGAACAGATGGAGCCTCTGGTCGTGAAGCTGGAGAATTAGCACTGCAAAGTCCTCCTGAGTGAAGGAACTTGTCTGTGTTAAACAAACCTCTGAGAAAAGACATCTTCAAAGAAAAAGTTATTTTGGATCATTTTTTCATGTTCCTACATCTCAGTCAGTACATTTGTGGGATGGGTGTGAGGTGAGATTTATTCACCGACAGAAATTTGGAGTCACATTTACTGGGGGGAAAAAAAAAAAAAACAACTCAGTTTTTTAACTCAGATATTATTTGTACATTTTAAAGTTGAATCGATTTGACAAATAAAATCAAATACATTTTCATATCAAATTTCTCTTTATCAATAAAAGATGTACTTTTTATTTGCTAGTAACTTTTACTCAACTCATTTTTTTATAAAATTCTAAAACTTCTTTAAAATGTAATGATTTTTCTTTGTTTTAGATTTTTGATTAATATTTAAGTAAATTTTACTCAACTAATCTCAACTTTATACTTTAGTCTTTTTTTT
>NW_015151114.1:274460-279978 GCF_000732505.1 Cyprinodon variegatus
TGCATAGCAACAGAGCTACAAGCTGCGCCACCGTGCAGCCAACAAGTTAAAAAAAAAAAACATTCAATTTCTGATCTAAACATGGTCAAGCAAGGAAAAAAGCACTCAGTTTGCTCCTAATATCCAAATACATTTTACTTGCATCAGTTAAGTTTGGACCTTATTTCAATTGTTTCATGAATACTATTTGGCAAAATGAATTAAATGTGTTTTGATGGTTATAGATTTACAAATAAATTCTAAGTAACACATGAAATAAAAGGGTGTCATCTACTCTTTCTGCTTTGTGTCTTGCTTCTTGTTCTTGTGTTTTGGAGCTCTGCCTCCAATGTTGTTTTAAACAACAAAATGTAACATTTCCAGTTTAGAAATGTTGGTGTGGTTTTGGAAAATATCAAGGAATTTTAATTATTCTAAGTTATTTTGTGCAAAACATGTTTGCTGTCAAAGAATGTGTTATTTCTTATGGACGTATTTTTATGTTTCCATATGTGTGTACAGTTAAAAGCATTGGTACTTCCATTGCATTTAATAAAATATGAATTTTAGATTTATTTATAAAATCTGCATTCCATTTACAACTAATCTAACATTACACACTTTGCATAGAGAGGAGAGAATGCATATCTTTGGTACTCATAATCAATCTGTTTTGTTAAGGTGTGCTTTTTTCTTTTTTTGTCTATTTTTTTTCATTTTTTGAAACAGTGCCAAAAACTTTAACATGTAAGAATTACACAATGCTCTTTTAACCAGGAGCAATCCAAAGACACAAACACAATTTCTCTAAACAGAAAAAATCTGTGACCAAAAGTTAGATAAAATATTTAACTTAACTTTAACAGTTTTATCTGAACAGCTTTGTTGTTTTTCAACATTACTATGTGGGTCTGTATGAGATTGACTTATTTTTTCCTTATATGCAGTCAATACAAAAATGTCAATGAAAAAAAGACATTCAAAATAAAAACAACACAAAATAAAATTAAAATAGTCCTTTTGCAAAAAGCCTGTCATCCTTGCTTCTCATGTTAATTTTTTGATTGTTAAGGGCCTACAGTAACAAGGACATTCATAGAAAGGACAAACATAAAGATCTGTTTCTCAGGAGAATTTCTGGTACGGTTAGAAAAAAAAAGAAGTGAAGAGTGGGGCTCACCTGCCTGACTGTGTGTTTCCTGGATGGGGCCGCCTTTTACAGCTGCTTTTTGTGTCTCTGCTTCTGTCTCCTTGAACCCCAGTCGGCCTCGGCAGATGGCCGCTCACACTGAGCCTGGTTCTGCTGGAGGTTTCTTCCTGTTAAAAGGGAGTTTTTCCTCTCCACTGTTGCTACAAGCATGCTTAGTGTGAGGGATTGCATTCGAGTAAATGAGTCGATGCAATCAACTGGCTTTCCTTAGATAGAAAACTTTGAATCAATTTGACTGTATGATCTGTTGAACTGTAAAGTGCTTTGAGATGCCATGTGTTGTGAATTGGTGCTATATAAATAAACTGAATTGAATTGAACTGAAGTATTTGTGAGCATAGGAATCAAATTGTTTATGGCTAATTGTTTATTGCCCAATTTAGACAAATCTCTTTTGAAGGCTCTGCACTGCATTTCATCAGCTGTATTTTAACGTCTACACAAGAAATCAAACCTTAAAGGATTTTCTAAAACAAAGGACTGTTATGTTTTGTGAAGTTAAAAAGGGAGGAAAATGCAGGGCCTCTGGAGCAGCACAGTGAAAAGAAAGAAATAATATGTCCAAAAGAGAAATACCCAAGCAGAAGCACAGGAAAAAGAATTTAACACCAAATCCAGTAATGCACAATGAAAACCAAGGAGCATATATACTGATGGACAGGTGGAGAATGACATTGAATGCAGGTAAGTTAATAAGGAGTTCACATGAGTTCAGGCAAAAAAAAAACTCTTATTAAAATGTGTGCAGAAAACTAACATTCAAAAAGTTATAAAACAGAGAGCAAATACAAAATAGTTTGAAATGTACAAAGAACAGATTTTAATTATGAGCACTAAATTGTTTGTATAAAATATTAAAGATGACCTTGCATGTGCAAGTAAAGACAGGTGCTAAAGGGGTATGGACCATCCAGGTGAGTGTTTTTTCATGTTCTGCAGACAATAAAAAAAGAAATAAAGTTCTAACCATTAAAGGTTGAGGTAGTAATGATACAAGTATAAAGAATAATGTTATTTTTAATTTATCTCACCTGTAACTTACTCAAACTGCAACAAATATTAGTGAAAATGCCCTTAGTTTTAGATTTGACAGTTTTTTATATTGTTATCAGTGCTTTGTGGTGGTTTGGTTTGCTTTTATTTATTAATAGATGTAGATACTCTACTGCAGACATCAGATGAAACGTACCACTCTTAGTTATAGTTAGGCTCAATTATGACTTTTACAACTTCTATAAATATATTTTGATAATAACCATCTTATTGTAGCTCTGGCTGCATGTTTGGGGTGCTCTACTTTAAGATAAGAATAAAAAAACTCCAACTTTAATCTTGATCACCTAGATGGGTTACATCTGTAAGGCCTGTACAGAGGACATTGTCTCCTTTTAATATTGTTTTGGTTCTTGGTAATTTTTTTTTTTAGAAACTGAATAAATTCTCTCATCTGAGCTACAGATCTCTTCAACTTTCACAGCTGTCACACACACTAGTATAATTTATCCCCTTGGGGTGCTGTCTTCAGAGGTGATGTACAATGAACATTGCCCAAATATACTTGCCTAGAAGTTTCTCCTACCCAATTTATGGAAATCTGTAACTGCTCCTAATTCACCATAACCCAATTCTGCTAGAAAATGTCTTGCCATCTTTCATTTACATGTCTTCAGTGCTAATTGCTTTTCATGAAGTTTTTTGCTAAATAATATTCTCAAAGAAAAATAAATCTACTGATTTGGTCAAAAAGAAGAGAAAAACATGCGGTTATAAGACAAAATATTTTTGGTCCACTCATTTTTCAGTCTCATTTCATTCTAGTTTAGGCTTATAAAGACTTTTTGACAATTTAAAGTCAAATGCTGTAATTTGAGAAAATGTAAAAATCTTCAGGTTGCATAAATACTTTTACAGAGTAGCAATATATATCATATGAGCATGCATCATTGTTATGAGTTATAAAAGTCCAGTAACCATTTAGCTTAAATCTACTATTTAAACAAACTCAGGTGCAACCAATGCTCATTGTTTTAAATAAACTGCATGGTAAACAGGACATGGCTTCCAGTGTTTTGTCTGTTTTGCTCCTTTGCTGACTTAATGTACCCTCTCACCCCATCCACCAGGTCTTTGTTCTTTATACAAGAGTCATCGAGGTCATTTGTTTGTTGTTGTGTTATGTTTTTTTTTTCTAAAGAAATGTTAATTTTCAAATAAATGTTAACGAGAAGAATTGACTTCATGTGCACTTTTGTTGTACACTTGTTGTACCAGCAGAGGGCAGCACCTGAGGCACATCATTAAGGTCTTCAGGTTTAACATTTAAAATGAGCAGACTCCTATTGCAGCATTTGTTATAAAAAATATGTTTGATCAGGTGTATAGTCCAGCAAAGTAAATAAATGTTGCTCATCCAGGGGACAAAAATTAGAGTTTCAGCCTCTGAGAAATACAAGCAAGTAACACTAATGTGCTGTGGCTATGTGTGAGCATTGATGATGGGAGGAAGAGAACTGCTGCAGAAAAACAGCTAAGTCTGCAGTCATTAATATGCAAATATGCAAATGAGGGGTAATTAAGATTGGGCGTTTGTCAGTGGCTCTTTGATTGCTAATGAATTCCTGTCTGCAAGAAAAGGGGGAGGGGAGCAGAAAATGAACAGAACAACATTGTGTTTTCCCCCTTTTTCTGTAAAGGACAACAAAACAATACCATGACCACATGAGTTTGTTGTAATTGTTTGCATTTTATTATTTTAAAAAATAAACACTGAGATGATAAGAAGAAATCAGCCATTTAGTGAAAGTGTTCTGCTGAAAGTCTGCATTAGCATCAGCAAACATTTCAACACGTTCAGGGGAGTTTTTGCTCCAGACAATTAAGCATGCACATTATCACCAAGCATTCAGCATGGCAGGATAGAGCCACTGCAGGAAGCCGGTAAGATTTCTGCTCATTAACAGTGATGTAGCTGACCCCTGTTGTTCAGGTATCATAGTGGGGGATTTATATTGGTGGCATGATATGTGTGATGGTGGAGCGTTGTGTTTTCTATGTTTTTTTATTGTATTTATTTTTTTAGATTTCTTATGAAACAGCTCTGAGTTCACACACAAGCAAACACTGATGCTTTTGTATGGGAAATGGTCCCTTGGCACCTTTACATCTTCGACTTTGGTGTGTGAGAGATGTGTACATAAAATAAGGACAAATTCAATGTGAGCGATGGGGTGAAGCAGCTGCTTCTATCAGAGTAGTGCTTAATGACTTCTTTACAATAGCCTCTTATTGGAAATATTCTTATCCTTTGAATGCACCCCATATTAAGGCTAAAAAACCCAAACCTTAATGACATTTTTACATCTTATGCCGCCATCATTAAGTTATTCATAATTTTGAACTAGGGAAGAGTTGAGACATTTTTTAATCCCTTTCAACAACAAAAAAAAATATCTGAAAAGTGGGGTGTGCTTTTCCGATCAATGCCCCCCCCCACCCCCACCCCCGGACAATACTTGTTCTTGAATTTCTGAAATTGCAACTGAATATATTTTAAGGTATGATGCCACAAAATAGCTTCAGCTAATACAGGTTACATTGAGATTGTCTTTGTACAAAAAGTCTTGCCACAGATTTGCAGTTGCATCCAGGCTGGACCTTGCCTTGTCCATTCTAACAAATAAAAATTGATTGTTCTGAACCTTCTTCTTTCCTGGTCCTTAGAACCCCCTGTCCTACATGTTTCTGGTATTTTTTTCTGCTGCAACACACCTAAGTCATACAGTTGTCAAGGCTCAGAACAAAGGACCCAGTATGTAAGGCAGACAGACAGATTTCTCAAAAAGCATTTATTTAAAAACAAGGAATTGGCAGTGGGTAGCTAGGCAGGATTAACCACGTTAATCTAGCGGAAGATGATTACCAACGTGTGAGTCACTAACCTGGTCTTAAAGTTCAGTCCGTGCCCAGAGGAAAAGGTTGATTCCAGCCGAATGGCTGCCAACCCGAAGCGGCGAACGCTGCCCAGAGAGTTCGAAGCTGAAGCATTGAAGACTGAAGAACTGGCAGGAGATCAGATCCAAGCAAACATAGGAAGGCAGGAAAATCGAAGCCAGAGCTGGTGTTGAAGAGGTTCACAGGAGTACGGGCCAGAAGATCAGATATCTGAACAGGGAAATCCAGGCCGGTGTCAGGAAGTAGTTCCAGGGTCTTCAACAGAGATGGCAAAAGTACTCACTTTCCGTACTTGAGTAAAAGTACAGATACTTGTGTTAAAAAATACTTTGGTAAAAGTGGAAGTACTGATTAAACTTCTTTACTCAAGTAAAAGTA
>NW_015151114.1:280029-324935 GCF_000732505.1 Cyprinodon variegatus
AGTAACGAAGTATTTGTACTTCGTTATTTCCCATCTCTGGTCTTCAACAGTCAGACGGGTCACGCAAACAGATCAGGATGGGAACAGGCAGGCTCGGAGGACCAAAGGCAGAACAGGTCAGGATCAAGCAATCAGAAACGTTATGACTTGCTAGAAGACTGTCACAAAAGGCACGAAAAATCTAGTAGCAAGCAGGCAGGTTAAATAGAGACTGGAGCAGGTGACACAGATGAACATCATGAGAAACTGGCCAAAGCTAGCCAGGTGAATGAAATGAACAATCAAGCAGTCATCAGCACCAAGATCATGACAATTGGTTCCGGTCTTCAGCAGCCATTGCAGCCTACAAAGGCCTGCTAATCACCTTCTTATGAAAGTCATGCTTTTTTGCAGGAAACCCTTAACCCATGCAAAAAAAACCCCCACAAAACTCTTGCTCTAAGCTGTCCCCTGATTTCTTCCATTATTTCTGTATGTTTAGCTTCACCCTTTCTCCCATTTTCATTGTCCTAAATGAGAAAAAGCATTCTTTAGGATGATGTTATTGCCGTGATGCTTCACAGAGGGAATGTTGTCTTCAGGGGGAAGAACAGTGTTCGTTTCCTGCTTCATGTTATGTTTTGCTTTTTGGCCTAAAGAGTCCAACTTTGCTCTGATCTTCTTTTATATGTTTTTTGCATTTTATTTCCGCCACTCTTTTACTCCATAAGGCCAGCTTTATGGAAGCTACCAACAGATTATGTGAGCATTGTGCTTTCTCATCATCTCTTTGACCTATAGGGGTATAATGAGACTCTTGCTTATGCAAATGATTCCCTTTGCCCCCATTTTGCTCCCATGATGTCAACCCCCCATTTTAGCTGAAACTTTCAGCTAAAATGGGGGGTTGACATTTCTTGCTAAATTTGGATTTGTGAAACCCTCTTTCTGTTTCCATATAATGGTGAGAGTTTTAATCTATATAACTGTTTCAAAATCCAAAACTGGTTTAAAGATCTAAGCATTGATACCTCTGACCTGTCTACTTCTGTCCTTGGTTTTCATGATGCTGTTTGTAAACTGATTCTCTCTAACAAACTCCTGAGGCCTTTGCAGAACAGACTTAGGATTAGACAGACTTTATTGTCATTTTGTACACACAGAGTATATACAAAAAGAGGTGAATTCAATCTGAGAAAACTAAAAAAAACAATAACAACAAAAATACAGGTGGACTCAGTTTAATTTTCTAAGGAACCTGGTTTTATTTAGGGGTGTCGGATGAATGGAACAGGTTATAATTCATAACTCATGATTTTGTTGGAAAAGGGCTTGGAGCTCATAGCTCTAAAATAATGCACTTTTTAGTTTTGATAATTATTAAACAAAATGTAAAAACTTTCAGGGGTACAAATATATTTTCCTCAGATCCTGTAGTTGGCTGCCAACATTTCATTCTTAGGCTTACAACAAATGCAAAATTAAGTCTTCTTTGGAGTAAAAGACAAAACAAACGACGACACAATTAAAGCCCCGCACAATTTAGGCCAGAATTGAAAATGGAAACCCTCCAACTAATTTAATCTGTTTGCGGTGGGTTACTTGAAGCTGATCCCAGCTCTGTTCTGTTTGCTTTTTGACAGGCTGTGGAGTGTGAAGTGTGTTTGTGTGAGAGAACGAAAGCAGAGAGAGAGAGGGGGGGCTGTATTTTTTACAGGAAACAGGAAACCAGAAGTCATAACAGGATGCCCCAGGTTTTGATACTGTACCTGATGCGTGGGTGGTTTCATGGGGTAACCCATTTACAAAGCCTTACAGAGTTGATGCCTGAAAGAGGAGAGAGCCCAGGAAAGAGTGGGTGGAGAGGAGGGTGAAGACTTTTGGGGTTAGGAAAATGGAGTTCCACTCTATTTATAGTCTTCATTTCTATCTTGCACTCTGCCGTAGAACCTTGACGTTACTTTGCCCCAGCCTTGTTGTCCTACTTTCAAAGAGGCAACAAAGCAAACAATCTTTGATGTTCCGTGGAACACAGTGATATGATCGCTTCCATGCGAATGTGTGTGCCACCTTTCCCCAGGTGTACTGTTGGAGTGTCACACTGACTCTGTGACATGAAACTCTTTTTGTCATAATGAGGTTGATGTGCTCAAGCCCACTGAACGCTTCTCGCCCTATTGCAAAACACTCAAGCTGTGTGGTACTCTTGCATCCTTTCTTATTCAGGTCACTATGAATCAAACTATAGGATTTTAGAAATAAAATATTATAATATCTGCATTGCAAACCAGAAAAGCTTTATTTTTGAGCATAAACATGAAAAGATATTTGTGTTGAGAGTCTAATAAAAGCTTAACGAGGCTGAATAAGATTATAAACAGACCCACTCTGTTAATCACATACAGGTGTGTGCCTGGGTTGCATTTCTGCAATGCATGCCAAATATGTGTGTGTGCGTTTGTGAACCACAAAGTTGATGGTATACTGTTCTTGTAAAGGCCGGCACAGATGTCACTTTGGTTTTTTCCCCCCAAAGCATTTGAGGTTTTCTTTAGAACATGTGTTAGTATCCTGCACCCTTGTTTTCATAAAGCCAAAAATAGATTTCTTGATACACAACAACACCGGCATGGTGTTTTTTTTATAGATTACAGACCAACATGCTATACATTTAGAACTATTCTTAGTAGGATTTATTTGTATCCTTTTTTTTCAGTTATCCTGGAGCTTTCTGAAATTTTTTTTAAAGGCATGAGAGCACACAGTTACTATGGAATACCTTTCCATACAATGGTATTTATTTATTTACATTTCATAAGTATACATTATAGAACATGGCTCCACTTCATTTTGATCCAGGTACCCACCAAAAAAGAAATTATAACCTTTTTTTTTTGTATTTTACTCACTTTGAATATTATTCAGGTGAGCTGACATGAGATAAAAGATTCCTCAGAGTTTTCTAAAGACTCTCAAACAGAACACTAACATTAAAATTAAAATCTCAAGTTGGCTGCTTTAGTTTTTTTTTTTTTTAGATTTTATTATCAGAACTTCACTTTCATTAGATTTAATCTAGACATGTGGGAATGAAGGTACTGATAAATGCATGTCACACCTTGTGCTGGTCTGATTACCTAAAACACAACTGAAGGGTCGTAAATCGTGTGACAGAAGGTGACAATATGTGAAAAATTCGAAAGGGTTGGAATATGTTTGTAGGGCATGTAGTCTAAACCTTAACTTAAGAAATAAGGATAACAGGTGAATAATAATGAAGAAAATCCTCTCAGTTATGTTACTGTGTGGCATTCCTGCGCATCAACCCTGTCATTTCTGTAAAGTACGTCTTTTTTTTTTCTCTTTGTGATACAAGCAGCAAAAAAAAAAAAAAAAACTGCCAAAAAAAAGCAATAAACCCTTTGGCAAATTAAGACTGTCCCTAAGGGATAATGCTACAATCTAATTGGTCGTCCTGTACGTCAATCAAAATTGTGCGTTACCCAATTGGTTCTCCCCTCTATATTATCGTTCCATCTTGCTCGGTTAGTCTGTTGTCCTCATCCGCGAATTGACGTAGATCCCCTAAATTCGTGGCTAGACGTTGTTGTGTCTCGTTCGAAGCTTTAGAGCCTTGACATTTTAGGGTGCAGAGGTTAAACGCTGCCTATAACATAAACTGACAAAATCTGATAGATTTTATTTTTTTCCTTCTTAGTATTTGAAACTCGACACCGGTGATGTTTCAGCGCCCTGTGCTGCGGATTGATATTCCATTGGAACCGACAATGTGGAGGCTGTGAAAATGTCTACTTGGGAAAAGAAATGATTGCAGTTTAACTAAATAGAAGGAAACCGAGTAACGAGTTATGGTCCACGTTTAAGACGTGAGGTCGGCTCTGTAACGAAGACAAAAAAAGGAGGCGAGGCGACAGAGGAACCGTCTATATTGTCCTTCCTGCGCTTCATCAAGCCCCACACAGTCCGTCCGGGACCACGGGGAGGATTCTATCCCTAACTTTGTTTTTCCCCTTCTTCTGACACACTTCATATCACTCCCCGCCGCTGGATGCCACACAGCTAACTCCAGGTAAATGTGGACGCATTCACAACAAGCGAACTCACGGGAAGTTATTTAGTTAACGTCGGCGTAATAACTTAAGTTTTAGGCGCAGTGGTGAAGTTGTTGCGGCGCTTCAGCCGGTGAAAAGACAAGCGGGGTGTTGGATTTTCTTCACTTATTTCGGTCTCTACTGTCTTGCTTAGCATTAGCAGTCCTGCCTATGATGTTAAACACTTGTCTTTGTTCACTTAAGTGAGCTATAACGTTTTTAGCATTTTGCCGGAGTGAGTTAGCTCCCCTGGGGGGTCTCGGTACTTCTCTGTAGGTTCTATGTTTAAGTGCTAGCCGTTTGCTTCTTTTGTAACAGTGTTTGCGGTCAATATATACACAAATACCTTTAACATTCCAATGTGTTCAAAAATAACTATGAAATAGGCTCCTTGAATAAAAATAAAGACAGATAATGACATGGGTTATTTTCTTCTCCCCACTTCAACCCAACCTTCTACCGTAATAACCTTTATTTATTTACTAGAAAGTGTCCCAGACACTTAGATTAAATTCTGTGAATTGTATACTTAGTAATATCAATATCTGTATTATGACTCTGTAATGTAAAATGAACTTTGGTGGGATGAGTCTTTGTGTTCATTTCGGTGTGAGGCAACAGGTTTTTTTTTTCAGATCCTTTTAAACTTCCCGCAGCATTTCCAAACCCTGAGGTGAAAAAGACCTTTAAATACTGCTGGGAAAACAACAAGCATTCGTGTTTATTTTATTTATTTATTTCGGACGCTATGTTTTCTGTAGCAATTTGAGTAACTTTCCTCCAAATGTCGCCGGCCAAAAGGTGGGGGTGCTCAAGACAAGCTTAATGCAACTTCCATTTGTTAGGAGGGGCTAAGCACTTATCCCCCATTTTGACCTCGGCTCGGTGAGAGATAGAAATTGCTAGATTATGGGCTGTCAGGGTATTGTTCCTGGGCTGCCATCGTGCGAAAACTCTTATTTACAACCTATTGGTCGTTCTATTATATTCACGTTAAGCATATTAACGCAGGAATAGCAAAAGAAGTACCCTAATATTAGTAATATGAGTTCAATAAAAACAAAGAAAACTACATCCCCTATTTTTCCCCCTCTAATATTCATCACATTACTTCTTATTTATGTCCTCCAACAATCCTTATATAATTAGCTAAATGTGTTGGATTATAAGCCCGTGACATTCTTGCATATGTAAGTTAAGATTTATAAATGAAAGACGAAGCAGTATGGACTTTAAATTTGATCAGATTCCTTGGTTGTCATTGTGATATGTTGTCGCCTGTAAATGCATCACTGCATATGACCAAAGCCTCGTGAAAACAAAT
The DNA here is from genome assembly GCF_000732505.1 of Cyprinodon variegatus. Lineage (NCBI taxonomy): Eukaryota > Metazoa > Chordata > Actinopteri > Cyprinodontiformes > Cyprinodontidae > Cyprinodon > Cyprinodon variegatus. The sequence goes on from NW_015151114.1 coordinate 285,445, forward strand.
ACTACTAATTAGAAAAAACCTACTTCATTACATTTAGCAGTACAACTTTTTATTTAACCAATACTAAACTATTGCATTAAATCCTCTTTTCTTTTTTTTCAAACCACAAAAATAGATATCAATAAGCTCAACAAAATTAGAGTGGACAAATCGTTCAAACAGCAAAAGTAACAGCCCCATCCGTAATAACAGTATTTAGGTGTTACAACGTTATATATGTTTATTTTTTGTATCATGAGATTTGATGGGCTTATGCTGAAACATTGCATCATCACACAGTGTGATCAAAGGCTCTATCTTTAGTGAAAACCTTTTACAGCAAAAATAAAGGAGGCACAGAAATGTTCCTTATTATGAATGAATACAATATAGTTGCCTTTCAAAAATAAAATTGTCAAAAGATTTGTTGGCAGTGTCAAAGCCTGGACAAATGTCAAGTTAGATTACATCATTTTCCCCAAAAAATGATAAAGCATAAATAAAATGAACTATAACAATTTTTTTTTACATTTAAAAACCCAGCATTTTATTTAAACAAACAGTATTAAATGGGTTTAAATTCTGATAATAATAAGATGCTTTGCTGCGTTACAGGTTCAGTGTTCTTTCTTATACTCAAAAAGCGTTTTAGCCATTGAGAGAGAACCCAGAGATAATTGCATGTTTAATTAACAGCAACCCTCAACACATTTGGCTGTTTTTTTTGGGGGGGGGTCGATCCCCTTACATGGAGGCTTGAAAATAGACCAGTGGTGATAACAAACAAGCAAGGCCTTGAACGCTGTTTATTATTTCCTTATTGAGGGGAAAGGGGGCTGACTCTGAAATGCATGAATCATGGATCAGGTTGTGATTTAAAGAGTCAGCATTGGGTGTCTCATAATCCTTTCCAGATTTGAAAGCTTTTGAGTTAAAAATATTTTGCAAATGAGCCTAAAGACAATAAAATAAAGTCATTCTTAGGTAGCTGTATAGCTGTGGCTGCACGCCACAGCAATCAAGGCTCAAAATCATACTACTTTCCTAAAAATATGCAAATTTAAACTACGCTTCTTCAGAATTCCATTTACATAAAGAAGTGGGATTTATATCATTAAACTTCCCATAGTAACAGCATTTAATCAAATTCTTTACATACCAATGCCCCAAAAGCTAAATTAACAATTCAACCATTTTTTTCCATCATCACTTATTCTAATTTATTGTTTAGACATTAAAATAGAACGATAACAATAAACTATAAATGCCCACCCCTACTCAGGATATTATAAAAACTTTTCAAAAAATATTAAAGGTAAGTCAAAGACAGTAAAGAAAACAATATTTGTTTATTTTTCTGCTCCCTATGTATATGTTATTATGTTAAAGAACAAAAAGTCACATCAGTAACATGTAGGAAACAGGAAGATCATTGTTTTGCTAATAAATGCTATGTTTGTTTTGGCATTCGGTATTTTGACTGGTGTTTCTTTTCCAAGCTTGCAAGTAAACAGTTTACAGTGTAAGAGTAGCATTGCAGTGTTTGAACACAACTGGAAATGTAATAATATTGTGTCATATTTCAGGAATAGCCACTGAAACCCAGTAATTATTGTGTTTCTCAGATGTCATAGAATGTTGCTCTAATGCAACAATTAGTATCAAACCCTTTCTCAGCTAACAGGGTAAATGTGTTTAATTCAATACAGTGTGTCTTCTACAACAACACTGACTTAATTAGCTTTATATCTCACATTCAGTGATGATCCAGTGTAAAATCAAACCTTATCCACATCCAAGTGGAGCAGGACTTATCTTTGATTTTGTCTTGTTTTTTTTATTTATTTTTTTCCTGGGTCCATAGTTTTTAAGATGTTTTCTCACTCCGAGGGAAAATCTGTTTATGCTGCCTGGCCAAAAAAAAAAAAAAAAAAAGCTTGTCTTGGCCAGCCAGCTTTGTTATCACTCTGTAAAATTGAGTGAAAAGATATACTAAACACAGTTGGTTTTGATGTGGAGGAAGCAGCTTAAGTCCAAGAGCTGACTAAAACCAAATGCAGTGTGGATTGTGGCTGAACCATGGTTTGATGTGGGCTACTTTTAGCCCTGCCTTTGCTGTTTTTACTACTTGGCCACAATGCTGACTAAATGGTTAGATGTGAGGGAATGCAACTTTAAAGGTGATTCAGATTGAGATGGTGATATTGCTGTTAGTTTTTAAATCTATTATTTTAAATTCTTTAAAATGATCATATAAGAAAATAAGACACAGCTCCAAAATTTATTTGTGACTGTTCCTTTTTCTAGACAAAAAAAATGTATGAGATCATGAAAAGTGCATACGTTGCTTTATTTACTGAAGTTAATTTTAAATCTGTTTATGAAAAGGCTTTATCTGCTCATTTGTCAATCATCTTTATAATTGTCGACGATGGAGAACCAATTTTTTGCAAGTTTTTGTTTTTATTATTTCTTTTTGCATCTTTTTAACCACAAATGAAAGCTTCCTCTTTTTTTTGTTTGGTAGTTGTGATTTTATTTTACTTCCTTAATGTATTTGTGTGAGGGTCAGCTAGAATATCAAACCAATTTACAGATAGAAATACTTTTATAAGTTAAAATGTAAGGAGGTCAGTTCTTATTCTCTGATCAAAGTCATGGATCCCATTGATTTGCCTCTACTTGCAGTGTAGCCGTTTGAAATGAGCCTTAAATGATTTTTTTCAAGCTGAGCTTCACAGATCTTGCTTTAAATAAACTGAATAATTTTTGTCAGTCCACCCCTATCATTTCAAGCCATGTGAGAAGGGTGAGGGTGGTACATTATGGGAATAAATCGTGACGAATGATTGAAAATTTCTTGGTTTTGTGTTCATCATTTTCTTAATCTTACTCCTAATGAATCAAGTTTTGATGTTTTATTTAACATTTGATGTTGGATTTAAAGAGTCCACATAGGTAAACTTTTGAGGCTGAAATGAGACATTGATATGCTTCTCTACTTTAAGAAACACATGGCAGAAAACAGTCATCTTAACCTGTGTGTTTAACTTGATAAGAATCGAGTTATTGAAGCAAAATGACACCCTGTTGTCCGTGCTTGTCCTTGTAGTCTGTTGCTGAGACTGAAAAAGCCCAGTGAACAGCATCAGAGAATGGCTGCAGTTGAAAACGACAAGGAGCTGAGCGACTTGCTGGATTTTAGTGCGGTAAGGCCTTGTTAAGTCTGAATCCTACCTTGATAATCCGGTTAACTTCAATAATAAGCCATGAACTGGTGATGAGTGCCTTGAAATATGAATGACTGGGATTTATTTTCAATTAGCAATTGATGGATTTAAACAACCATGCCTTTATTAAGCTGTGCTTTTCTTGGATTTGTCTAAATTTTCCTTGTCACAAACCGTAGCTGAAAAGCTTAGGTTGGCTGTTGTTTGTTGCAGTTGTTAGGAAAAGCACACAGGACAGTTTGGATTACCATCTGATCAGCGTTTGCATAAACATCGAGGGAACATTCAAATGTTTTATTGCCTGGCAGTGGTTTTACAGATTTATTGCTCTCTTTTCAGATGTTTGAACCTCCAGTTTCGAATGGAAAGAACGGGCCGACTACTCTTGCCAGCAGTCAGTTTGGAGGTCCTGGTAAGAGACAATACACAAAGGAAACAGTTTGTTTGTCTTTCCTTCACTCAAAGTCTGTGTCCGTATATATGTGTATATATATATATATATATATATATATATACATACATATCTTTTGTGGCGCTTCTGTGACTTTCTAAAAATAATTCCATTAGAGCTGGTCTCCAGTCTCACTACCCCATTTTTATGCTCTACCTTTCTTTCCAGTTGTAATACAATAAAATGTTGTTCCTGTTTCACAGATTTCGTTTCTCATAAATTTTGGTGTATATTAAAGATAAGTGTGGTGAGCTTGTTTGAAGGTATATTGATCAAATAAAGAAAATTATAATAATTTCCCTCAAAGGTTTCCCTCCCCTCAATTATTTTTCTCTATTGTGCAATTCATTTTGCCTCCATATCAGTCATTACCTTTAGAACCTATATGGTCATCACAATCTGATATTATTATTGTTATTAGTTTCAAGTAACTTGGCTTTACCAAAAGATGACAATAATGCCTAGAATCAGACGGTGTTGGTATTAGTTTTGTATTGTATCTGGGCGGTGATGCTATGCAGATCCTAGTCAGTGTTTCCCTACTCTGCCAGACTCACTATTAGCAGACAAATAGAAATCTCTGCCTTCTTTGTATTTTTTTGGAGGTGCATTAAGTCTTTTAGTGAGCAATAGAAAGAAACACGATATTCAAGGGGAAGATCAAAGATGGCACGTTTGGTTGCTGGGTGGGGTTACTGGGGGCTCTATTTCATCTATTCACAAGAAAGCCGCTTGTGTGTTCTTCTGTAAGGATGAGGCGCGCACTTACAAAAGAGGCATGTAGATGTTATCAATTCAACGGCTTCTCATGAGGCACCTATAGCCCTGGGGAACCATATCAGAGTTCTTACAACTGTTTGAACAAGTCTCCCCTCATTTCTGTCTCTGAAATGCCTAAACCAAGCTTAATAGTTACCCCCCAAAAGCCTTTTTCATTTTGTTTTATTTTCTGAACATGCAGCAGTAGCTTTTACAACATAATGATAAATAAATGCAACCCAAAATAGAAAATAAGAGGTGTGTTTTTAATAATGTTTCCCAGTGATTTGTTTCCTATGTTCAAAATTAAATCTAATGATTTGTTAGACTCTTCCAAATTAAACTGATTTGGCTAATTTTTATTACTAAAGCTAAATTGTGTTGCCCAGATGAGTATCAGTGACGTTACAGAAGATACAACGAAAACACTACTCCTTAGCTTACATAAAATTTGTATAGAGTTTGGATATACATCCCTGATTGTGTACTGGGCTTTATTGTATAATTTCTAAAATTAGGGCCAAAACTCTTATCCTGAATGAGTTTGTAATAATCAGTAGTCTTACATACACATTAATTCAAAAATGGACTAATTACTTCTATAAAGACATGCCAAAGTTATACTTCAAAACAATTCCCATTCATACGTTCCCTGTGCTTCATCTGGTTATAGTGTTTTAGTAATGCAGCATTTCCCCACACCCATCTGCCCACTGACAGTGAGGTGTCTCACAGAACCTTACTACATTATTATCCTGACAACAAAAACACATTTTTCTGCTAGGAATAATTTAGTTAAAATAACAGACAGTGGTGGTGTGAATCCAAAAGGCGAGCTTTAATAAATCACTCTATAAATAAAACTCTGTTTTTTAGGCTATAGGCAGCGTGTCTGAGTGCACGGTGGCAAGCCAGATGCCCAGTTAATCCCAGCAATAATAATGGACTTTATTTACGACTAGTGTTCGTATAAAAAAGTAGAAAGGCTGAAAGTAAACACCTTTGCTAATGAAACAGTTTTAAGCTACATGCAAACATGACAATTTTTATATAATATGTTTGCTTAAATCTTTGGATCAGAATCACTTAAGCACTAAATATGTTAGAGTGAAACATCATTATAATTTCAGTATTCAATATGTTTTATTGTTAATTGATACTTTTTTTCACATATAGCAAGTATTTTTGTTTTAATTCAATATAGTTTTAAAAAAAAGTATTTATACCACAGGTAAATTTTTGTTTGGCTAACTGACAAAGTTAAAGTTTTGGAGCGGCCAGAATCCAGAGTTTAATTTAACTGAAAAGCGGTGGAGGGACCTAAAGATTAGAGGAAAAACTCCAACCTTGAAGCCCCCAGCTTCCAAAAGCTAAATCATCCTAATATCTGGGGAAACATGCAAAGTGCAACCATAAGAAGGGCTAATTTGCTGTAACTGGGACAAAGGTTTTTCCCTTGATTGTTAAGGACAGTGTATGTCATTTACAACATGCCATTTTTCAAATGAAATATGTAAACCTTTTTTATTATTTTACCTCAAATTTGAGTCCTTATATTTTATTTTATTAATGTATTAAGATAATGCTTTTGTCCTATCATAAAAGAAACATTGGTTTGATGGAATAATGTAAATTCACCAGGGTATGAATTATTTTGGACTAAACTGTTTATAGTGATACCAGGGAAAGATCAACACATTTTTGATGATCTAATACATGCCTATTACTACATCGAATCATGAGAAACTTGATTTAAAAGAGTCTATATGGATCCTAATACCTAATAATAATAAAAATAATAATAATACTTTATTTTATACTGTCGTAATTAATGTTAATAAAATTTTTACATCAACATATCTCATTTTGCTCAATAATTTGTTTTTTTTATTATTTGCATGGGTTAGATTTGTATTTATGTGAACGTTTGCTGCATCTTTTTGTGCTCTTTATCAGAGATTTCAGTAAGTTTCATAGTGATTAAATACAGTTCTTTTTTTCTGCTGTTTCATTTTTTAGTTCACGAGAAACCGAGACTTCTACCATGTATTTTTAGGGTGGTATGGTTAGAAGTTCTGAAGGGAGAGATGATGTAAATTTGCATGAAAAGGTTCCTTGTTTCAAGCAGATGTGAAACTGGATCTTAAAAACTCAGGTGGGAAAGTTACATGAATGTCTGCTGTGTAAAGCCTCAATACCTGTTAGACACCAATGTTTAACATAATAATGTTCAATGTTCAACATAAGCTTTGCTCCTTATGTTAAAAGGCTTGTGTGGCACATTGTCTTGGGCTGAGGAAGTCTCCTGTGACTAACAGGTTTAAAAACTTAGCCATGTGTCATTGTACATTGTTTAAGATTTCATTTATGGTGCTGACTCCCCTGAGATTTTATCTGACATCACACTTTGTGTCTGCGTGAGTCATTTTTCCAGGGGAAGGAAGAAGTTGTGTAGACAAACGGCACGCTCGTTTATAGCTGGCCCGGGGCAATGTTCCTGTAAAAACCAAGACATGTCTGCATGTTTGGTCAATATATCTGCCTGCGTTTCAGTCATGAAGCCGGTGACTCAGGCTGGCTGCCTGTTTCCGATAGCCCTGTCTGTGCTGTGTAATTATAGACAAGGCAACCTTAAAGGGGTGTTGCATGCTAGGAGGAAAAGTGCGTTGGGGTTCTCGGGAGAATATGTCTGTTACTCACTCGCTTTTTGTTTTCCTTTGGTTTTAATATCTTAGTCTGTCTGAGTTCCTAACAGTTGATATTTCTATCCTGATTTTGGCATGTCCTATCGGTATAATGAACGGTAATATGTTAGAAATAATGTTTGCTGTAATGCATCATTGGCAATCAGCACTATGATCTGGTAAAGCAATTTATTTTGGGATTAAATATTTGTCCATAGAACCTAATGAGCTGAAAGCTTGCCGGATGGAAACGATGGGCTGTAAATGCATTTATTCACCAGATGTGTTTGAGGCCTTGGGTAGATTTTTGGGTAATATACTATATGTATGATATGTTTTATTATATTAAACAAACTATCTGATTTAAGTTAAATATAGAGAAAGGCAACCTATTCCTGCTGCTATAAGAACAATTTAAAATATTCACTTGTATAGTTTTTTTGCTACTTTAATTTCTTATTTTATTTCCTAATATTTAGATACATTTTTTGTCAGAGATGGAAAAAAAATATATACAATGAATGTCTAGAAATGTGGAAGCAGTTTTCTAATTGCAGAATATCATAACATTTTGCCTGTTTGATCTTAAGAGTAGCAAAGTTAGTATAAGATGATACCAATAAGTTTGAATGATATCTTCTTGGGCAGCCAACCCACAGTCAGCTACTTTACTCATTTGTTCTCATAGCTTACCAAGTGTTGGTTTTGGAAAAAGAGTGTTATTTAAATAATGATAAAGACACTGTTTTATTTTTCTACTCCAGAACTCTCTGTGCTTCTTATGTCTGGGAACATTTTTAAGCAACAGAAGTTTTCTCTCCATCTGATAGGAAGCTAGCAACATGTGTGTAGCGCAAGTTTAACGACACAGGAGCCATGATCAGTTGCAGTTTGATACAACCTGCGTGCTACATTTCCCAAATAAGTATTGGTCTCTTCTGATTTGTTGACCTGTAAGGTTTGACAAACGAATGAGCTCCTTCAAGACCCTGCTCTCTGCTGCAATGCCTGCTGTGGAATGGTATTTTTTTAGCAGCTAAAGGGGTTATTATCCTCCATGTTGTGCAGTTTGGTACACTTTCATTATGTGGATCAGCTGATTGACCTAAATGAAAATGCCTCATTGTCTGTCCTGTGAGTGTATGTCCTATATTGTTGTTATATATCTGTTTGATATTGATATTTCTTGATTTTAGTCAGTGATTAGTCAGGATTGTGAGATGTTTTACAGAAGCAATGTCAGCAATATGGTCGTTTTCACAGTGTGGTAGGTAGGGTAGGCCAACACCTATTTATAATAAAAAAAAAAAAAAAAAAATAGCAAGTTGATCAGAACAGAAATTTAAAGGATATTGATACCAGCGAAAATGTTCCATATCGGTGTACCTCAGTCATTACCAATTTATCAATACACGCATCATGTGAGTGACAAAGAACAAATATTCCATTCTAATTGGAAGCTGTTTGTCTTTCTGTCAAGCTGCAATTTGAAAGATATAACTAAATGAAAACCGTAATATATAGGTAGTAGGTGAGCTTGATGAAGTGGAAAAACTGTTTTAAAAGCTCCAAGGACAGAAAGACTACAGAAGGACTAATGAGTGCAAATTGATGCCCTAGCATGTAGTTCATTTCAGCTGCATTCATGAAGCAATTTATTCTGTGTTTCTGTGACTGAGTGAAAACGTGGAATTAGAGGTAAAATTTCCAAATATTTTAATAGACTTAAGCCTTTTATTGTGTTTGAAGGTGACAGAAATCAGTAGGAGGAAAGTTGAATGTGTGTTTTATTTTTTTTGATTGACAGTCAGCCTGGTAGACAGACATAGAGAGGGGAAATGAAAACTCCTTCTTCATCTCTTACTCCGCTGGTGTCGTGTAGATCACACTTGTCACTGCAGTATAGCTGCTTTTGGCTCTATACGGAGCCATTATTTTTGTTCTACTGCTGATGCTGTCAGGATTCTAGCACCCCCTCTCCCCTCCCCTCCGCTTAGCTTTTTAATTAGACAACAAAACAAAAAATATGAATATTCATAGGGCTAAGCCTCATTAATATGCACAATTATGCAAATCTGAGTGCAATTAAGCTTCAGATTTCCCCTAGAGATGCTGTGTTGCAGTATGAGGAGAGTGAGAGCAAGGGGATGGGCAGAAATTTCTGCTTCACAAATCCTTAACATCTCTTTCTTCCAACACGCGCCACCTTTCTGAAAGCTGCTTCGACCAGCGCTAACACATGGGGGCCATGTGAGTTTTGAGACATAGAGCCTGCGTTAAGACGAAGGTGTGGGCCTTATGCGTGACAATAAATGGGTTATGAATGACTGTTGCCATGGTAAATGTAAAGGAGTGTAGTAGGAGACCGAGGAATGTCGTGGATAATTCTGGAAGCTTTGCACTGGGTGTTAATTATTCAAACTTCCTACAGCTCATATCCAGACTATGTGACAGCACTGTCACTGTGCTGTCTCTCTGTGAGCTTTGAAGTGAAGCTTTTCAATTGAGGTTACTTAAAGGAGCCGGAAAAACTGCTATCAAAGCAATTCATCGCTTTTTCTAGTGACACATCTGTTGCAATACAAGAACATAAATCTGTGATCACATTTTTTTGTTTTGTTTTTTTACTGTTTACCTGACAAAGTTTTTCTCCTGCAGGTATAGATGACAGGAGAGGGTCCACCAGTCCTTGGGGACCAGGGGAACAGACTAGCCCATCTTTCAACCAAGGAAGGGTACGAATTATTATAGCCCTATTCATTAGACTCAGACATAGCGCAGAGTGCAGATGTATTATTCTTCATAGTAAGCATGATTTACCACCTTATACCGCTTCACCACACAAAGTGTAAATTAATAAAGTGTCGTAGACTTTAACATTACAACTTTTAATACTGTTAGATACCTGGCTTCCTTATATCAGAGTTTAAGTTGTAACCCATATGATTTGGCAATATGATAATGAAGCTTTATAAAAATCAAGAGTATTTTTTTTATTTTCTGGTACATGAAATAAAAATGAAAGGATCTCATCGTTTTATTTTGATGGATGTATAGAAATCTGTGTGCTGTTTGATAATGAGTTATTGGGCTTACCACCCAAAAACCTCTGAGGGAAGCAGCATGGCAGAAGCTGTAGTGACATCACTGCCATGTCCACTCCATTGCTCTTTTTGGCAGTTGTTTAATGCAAGCCTTATAATTTGTTCTCCATTTCACCTCACTTGTGCTCTGAAAAAGAAACCGATCCGCTAACCAGAGATTAGGATCAGCCTATTTTCTGTATTTGATTAGGTCAAATTGTGAAAATATTTTTTTCTACTTTGCATAGTGTAAAAAAAACTAAAAACTTTTTTCATGTCCAGTCTGTCTGTATAAGTGACCAGCATATGCTTCAATCTTAGTTTAGTAAAAGTCAGATAAACAATAGAAAAACATGCTTCAATGCTTAGATACGAATACTAATGTTATTACTTTTTCTGTCAGACAACCTTCAGCATATTTGTTTTTGTCTCTTAAGTCTCATAGTCAAAATATCTGTCAATAATCTAAATCTGTGAGTCGGACTTCAGTGATAAGGAGACTTCTGTATTGGCTAATAAATAATAGATCCATCCAGAATCAAATCCTATTCTTATACTAACATAAAATGTAAGATGTATTAATATATGTGTTTATATGCATTTGTAGATAAGAAAAAAGAGATTTGAGGCCTTTTTAACCTCACTGATATCTTTGATTCTATTTCTTTCCATTAGGTTTATGAGGAGGGTTTGTACAGTGAGAGAGAAAGCCTGGCCTCTACCCCAGTATTTGGATCAGGGATCACTGGTAAGAAGATTTAAATGGACCATCACCACTTTCAAATCATTCGTCCATTTTTGCAAATGAAAGCTAACTGGTTAAATCTCTGTCAGAGTCGGACTAAGTAATGGAAGAACGTGTTTAACTGTAGCAAAGACTTCTGCATCAATGGACAGTGTGACTGAACAGAACAAGGAGCAGTTTGTTTTAGAGGGCAGCCATTCACAAGTCCAACACTCATGTAGCAGTTTAGGGTAGCGCATATTTCAGGATGAAGGGTGTACGGGGAGGATGTGGAGGAGGGGCTTGTTTGTGTGTGTGTTTTTTCAGTAAGGGAGGGGTGGGGGTGTAAAGGGCACCCATGCACAAACAGGGCTCTCCCTGGGGATAACAGTGGACTAAAGCTCCTCTCTGTTTAACTGTCAGTTGAGGGGCCAGAGGTTGACTACAATTGCCCCAGACACATTTGTGATGATTCCATTTGTTTTAATTTTTGCTGTTCAGAGCCATAAATAACACAGCATATATGTTTGTGAAGCAAACGGGATGAAAAGTTGGTTGTGTCATTTAACAGATCCATCAAAGCTGCATTTTTACAATCCTCGCATGTAAATGTTTTGGTTTTTATTTCACAGGGAAGGCTCAGCGAAGCTCTTATTCATCATTTGGGACGCAGGTAAATTGGTTTAATTTTCTTTTATGAGGTTTACATTTTGTCACTGGGCAACACAAACATGCAAACAAATAAATACATATATTAAACTTAAAGCCCTTTTTCAGAAAATGTGTTCAGAGCGTCTTTTAAAGATTTATTTTTAGCGGATTTCCAGTCAAGTTGTAAAGAACTTCTTAAACTTCAGCAAAAAATTGTAGAATCACATAACGCAACGCAGGTGTTAACATAGCATTGACTTCCCAGCTGTGGGCAAATATTTAGAACTATTCAGATTCACAATAATAAAAGTCACAAATGTATTAACTGCTCTAAATCATGTGAGCATAACAGCATAAATGCAGAATTGTTAGGATGAGTCCACCGTAGTGCTGCACACCATTAGTCCAGTGAATCTGATTAATTATACCTTTTTCATCCTTATCGCAGTTGTAGAACCATACTTAGAATTTCCTCGCAGTTCATACCTAATGTGTTGTGTGCTCCTTTTTTTAAACCTGAACCCTAGATCTACTCTAATGGTGGTAAATCTAGCTCACCAGGTCAGCAAAACACAAACCCTAGTTTATTACAACAAACAGCTTTTTTAAGCCAAAATTGTATCCAAGAAAACATCAAGTTTTTCTTTATGTAGACATTTTCTTATGCTGTTTCCTTTTTTTTTTCTCTGTAAACTGTCTGTAGCCCGGTTTTATGCCAAGTGAGTTACCCCTTCCCAGTCCTGATAGCCTTTCTCCTCCTGCTACCAAGTCCAATTCCCAGCTGTATTCATCCTATGAGAAGAGGAGAGCATCACAGGACCTCACTGGTAAGATTACAAGAAAAAAAAACAACAACATTTTTTAATAGTCTTTTAGGGATATAACAGTCATTAGACACTCATTTGTTTTCACAGATTTTGTTTTGCAAAGTGATCTATATATTTACCTTTTACCTAATTTTTTAAGCAGTTTGGTGTTTATTTCTTTTAAGGAAGGAAATTCAGCTTTAATTACTTCTAAGTTTAAAGAGCTGTAAAACTTTTGCTGGTTACTTTTCTGATCAGGTAGTTATGAGGCAACATAAAGGCTAATAGCTTGGAAAGGAAGAAAGAGATATAAATGAAAACTTCTATTTTATAATGTGTAGTTATTTTATCAGTAGATTTAGCGATGTTTCTTGACTGTTTATAAGCAGACTTACAAGGTTTCCCTTTTGAATCTTTCCCAGCAGAACCGCAGCCCAAAAAGATACGAAAGTTGCCACTTGGCCTTCCTTCCTCAGTAAGTAAAAGCTTCAAGAAAATATTCAGCTTTATGTTACACCTTAGTCTTTAACAGTCATACAAATAGCAATTTTCTGGCATTCATTTTGATGAATGAGCTATGATAGGAGCAGTGCAGACCTTTCAGATTGTACAGCTGTGCATCTGCTGCAGCAAAGTCCAAAAGCAACAGTGGGACTAGCCACTTATTTACCCAGTCACTCTTTTGCAGCATATATATATATAGTATGTTGTATTTTTGTACCATTGGCTTTGTGGCTACAGTTCTTGGTTTCTGCCAAGTATACTCCTCGAATCACGGAGGAGAATTCATACTTGAGGGGGTTGATGGTTCTTGTTCCCCTATCTTTTTTTCCTTCCTCCCTGTTTCCCTCCATGGACACCCTATTTCCTCATTTATTTTTTCTCTGCTCCCCCCAACCTCACACAGCCTTGCTCTCTCTCCCCTCTTCCACAGCCATAAACAACAGCCCTCCCCTTTCCCCCACTCCCTCCCCCATTCCTCTATCCCAGCTGCCAGCAGAGTTGGCTGCCGTCCAGGATTCGGCAGATGGTTCAGTAATTAGGAGTGCATCTCTCCCTTCCCTCTTCTCCTTTTCCTTCTCTTTTCCTCTTATTTTATTTTCTCTGTTTAATCAAATCACAGAAGAAAACTTCACTTCGCTCTGATCAGAGTTTTACGGGCATACTTCATTTCATGATTTGACAGAGCTTCCATTGATAGAGAGGTGCTAAAAAAACAGTGGCTCCTTTATTTCCATTTCAATATGCAGATTATTTTTGATTGGTTAAAACTTTATGAAGGTGGTGAGTTACATGCTAGTTTTTAAAAGCCTAGCATGATCAAATATAAATGAGACGGTAGATGTGAGCTTATAACAGCCAATACATTTAAAACTCTGATCCATCTAAAGAAATTTGTCTTTAGATACATTTCCAAACCAGATGAGTAAAATGCATATTAGCTGAGGAGGGATTTTAGCTTTTATGTTGGTCATTTTTGCAACTCCAGCTAAGCTACACATGGTTTATTAAAGGTTTAAAGCAATAACTTTTACATAAACTCTTCAAAGATAGTGTATTTTTTGTTTATAATAATAGAAAACATTTATTCCCATCTGAGTTATAAACAAGAGATTGTTTCCTTTCTTTTTGACTTTCTTAAAAGGAAGAAGTTTTCATAAGAGTCAGATTACTCTGCCTTTCAGCAATCGGAAAAGCCCAGATTGTGATATTGTTTTTAAAAGGTTGTCATTGTTTAGTTTAAATCAATTAAATAAAATAAGTTTCACCCCGGAAATCAAGACTGCTTGTGTGACATCAAGGTTGTATCAGAAAGGAGGAGACAAGTTCTTTGTTCCCTAGATTATTATTTTTTTTTTTTGGTCAAAAAAATATTTGAACCAACCCCAGAGCAAAAGCATAAAGATGCTGACTGAAGCTGAGTTTCATTACCAACTGTCAAAATATAAAGAAATATAAACTGAACATCATTGATCTCACAATGGAGAAATTAACTCTCTGCATTTAACCCATTCCCTTGGGGAGGGGAGAGCTGTTGTTGTGTGGCGCCCGGGGAGAAGTGTGGGGTTAAGGGTCTTGCTCAGAGACCCAGAGTGCAGGCTGTGGGGATCGAATCGGCTACTTGCCACCTTCTCAGAGCACAAGTGCACTGCTCTAACCACTAGGCCAACAGTCCCCCTATAAAATCACACTGTACCTATTCTTATCCAATTAGAAGCCCTTACTCTAAAAGCAACATAAAAAGACAAATCACAGTTTATAAATGCTTCGATTTTTGGTCTGTTTAAACTAAACCGGAAAATTTTGATGATGTAGACCACATATATATTTTTTGAAAGAAAACAAAGGGAAGCATGGAAGTCTAATGAAACCATCCCAGCAAGTCCATTGGTCGCAGCATCATGCTGTGTTTTTTAGCAGGAGGGACTGGTGCATAAAAACATTATGTGGAAATATTGAGGTAAGATCTCTAGAGATACTTCCTCGAAAGCAGGAAGAATTGTCCTGAGATCTGTGAATTCAAAAACTCAACAATACACGACATCCGGCTGAAGCAAAACAAAATGTGGGCCACTGAAAGTCTAAATGGAAAGCTATGAATGAATAGAGCATTGAAGCACAATAGATAAAAAAAAAATCTAAATCAAATTTACTTGTATAGCCCTTTACAATAGCCAAATGGTACACAAAGTGCTTTACAACAAAGCCATAAAACAATACATAACACATATAAAACATACAGGTACAATTAAAAGTGCTGTATTGGTGCAGTGCTGCAGGACATTAAAAGCCTTCCAGAGGTGCATAGAAAGGAGCACACAGAAAGAGGACATCTAAGAGACAGTATTATCCTAGTCAGAATTAAATGCTAATTTAAAAAAGTGGGTTTTAAGCTTTTTTTTAAAAAAAAAGGCTGAGGTCAGTAGTGGTGCGGATGAAAAACTGTTTTAATTAAAACAAAGTCATTATCTTTTCAGACTCTAAACCCAAGCCTGATATATATAATATATATGGACAGGTCTGCAAATGTATAACTCAGTAAAGCAGGCCTACTTTACACCAATTCTGTCGGGAGGAAATATCTTAAAATATGGCTAGAAGCTTGTGTAGTCATGCAGTGTAAAGGTAATTCTTCATGATCTATAAACACACTTTGGAAATGCAGGCAAACTACTGGACTTTTAGAAATCAGAAACATTTTCTCATAATTCTGGAAAAAACAATTTGAAAAATCGTTGGGCCAATCTGAATGATCTAGAATTGTCTGATTTAATATAAGTTTGAAGATAAAGTGGTGATTGTTTTTTAATGGGTGTATGTAAACTTTTGGTTTGAGCTAAGGGGTGGTCCACTTTTGTTGTTCTCTCAGATCCTGGTCTGTCATTTCTTCATGTTTCACTTTTTTTCCAGGTTTATCCAACACCCACTGGAGATGATTTCAATCGGGACACTTCTTGCTTCCCAGCCTCCAAAGCAGGAAATGTCTACCCATCTTTCTACGGGCAAGGTCAGCTGAAACAATATTTTCCTCTGGAGTCTCTACATGTTCTTTGTGTTTAGATGAAAAGTTTAGTCTGGCAAAGTCAACAATTTCCTGGAATTTTCCTTTGAAGCAGCTGGGAAAATCATCCAGTTTTAGGTAGAGTGTGTACAGATGAACTGTAGGTGCTGTAGTTGCAGCAGGACACTGGAATTATATGTTAAACCACAGCTGAATAAAGTCGTCGGGCTAATGTGACATGTCTCATATGTGGTCTTCATTGTCTTCTCTCCTGTGGATGGTTATTGCTTTCCCTTATTTTTTTTCCCTTTCTCTGCTGAATGCCCCCCTGACAGAAGGCCTCCACCCGCCCTCTGATCCTTGGGGCTCTGCTGGGTCGATGATTCAGCCTGGTTATTCTGCGGTGTTAGGAAACTCCCCCCATCTGGGCCAGCATGGTCCATTCACTGCAATCAACCCTCAAGACAGAATGGTGAGCTATTTTTTATTTTTATTTTTTTTCTAAAATGTTTCAAATCTTATATTTGTAATGAAGTATTTCATATATATATTTTAAACTATGTTGGATCTGCTCTTTTCAGAAACGGCATCCCCTTCCCCTCTCCCCGCAAAACTACCCCCTACACGGCAGTGAGGTGAATGGAGCTCATCCTGCCAGCTTCCACACAGGCTCTAGCAGCTTCGGAGTTCCCAACCATACACCCCCTATCGCTGGCACTGAAACTATTTTGGGTAAATCAAAATGTTTAAGATATATTTACATAGCTACTGCTGCCCTAAATTAAGATTTTATACTCCCTAACCTTTTTCATATTTTTATATCATGAGAAGTGCAATCTTCTATGTACTTAATAAGGATTATGTGTGATTGACTCTCACAAGTTGGTGCATAACTATGAAGTGTGAAAATGCTAATGGTATGCTTAGTGTTTGCAAATTACTTTGGTGAACCAGCAGCAGTGCTTTACTCTACACCTCTCTCTCTCATTTAAATGATGACCTGACAGAAAATTTTGGTGGTTTTGAAACCATAACTTTTAAATCCCCATATAAATTCATACTGATACTCTTACCAGAGAATAGTACCACCACGCTTTGCGGTGAAACATGGTGGCAGAATAATGCTGTGGGATGTCACCGCACTGACTTTGTCACGCACTCTAAGGCAGACTCGCTCAGTTTTCAAAAGCCATACGGGGCTTTTAACTATGATCAGTCTAACTTGTTTCGTCCAGATTTTTTCCAGTTTGGCTCTTCATACAAAATCGCAATTCACAGTCTTTTATGCAATTACATAATTGCAAAGCATGACATCGCGATTGTGATTAGATTAATCGTGAAGCACTAGTTTAAACCAAAGTATATTCATATGTTAGAATGACCTAGTCAAAGTTTGGATTCTCCTATAAAGTATCTTTGGCAGTACTTGAAAATTATGTTCACAGGTGCTCCCCATCCCAGCTAACAGAGCTTGGACTTTTATGCAAAGAAAATTGGGGGAAAATGTAGGTGTTTTATAAACTCAGGGGTTCAACTAACATAGTTCCATTTGTTTAAAAACAAACAAACAAAAAAAAAAAAGAGAAAAGGAAACTGTGTATTTTTTCACTTCACAGTTATGCAGTATCTTCATATTGCCACATATAATCCTCACAAAATACATTGAAGTCTGTAATTACACTATGATCACACGTTTAAGAGGTTTTAATACTTTTGCAAGGCATAGTAAAATGAATGTTTTCAACTAAAAGCTGTTTTTTTTTTCATTCAGCAAATCGAGGGGCTGTACCTGGAAGTTCTGGTGATGAGATTGGAAAAGCCCTGGCATCTGTAAGTGGTTATAGAGGCTAATTTGTTATCAAGTAATCCTATTACTTCCTTGAGAGTGAAGTTATTCTCTGAGGCAGTAAAATTAGAAGTAAATAATAATAATAATTTATTTGTTCAGGTTTATCCTTCAGACCCTAACAGTAACGCTTTCCCTCCATCGCCATCCACTCCCTCTCGCTCACCCCAAGCTTTATCAGGTGAGTCGAAAACATTTCTGTGAAAAAGCTCTATCCATTGGGTTTAAAGGTGACTGAAAATACATTATTCTGGCCTTTTCTCAATGTTTGTACTGGTGCGTTCTCATGTGCTCGTGTACTTGTGAAACATCATCAGCCTCAGCCCTAGTACTGTTCCAATTCACAACAACACAGGACTGAGAACGGACAGTCCCTGGATGTTGTTCTCGCCCCTCCTTCTTTACCGAGTATGCATCAGAGCAGACTTGTCTGTTTTCGAGAGCTTCTCCGGCATGCACCGCGGCAGCAGCAGCTTCTAGAGGAGGAGCGCTTAGAGTATCAAGTTAAAAGTTCTCTTTTCTGTTGCAGTTGTTCTATAAAAATACGTTTTAAGATCCTTTGAGGTGAGAACATTATACTTTTAAGCTTCACTATATGGCCTATTTACTGATTTAATGCGTAATTTAAAAAAAGTTCTGATGTTGAGAGGACTGTGTCAACCAGTGGACCTCCATGTCTAACCGCCACCTAGCGCTAACCTTTGCCATTCTGCAGCAGCCCACTCTCCTCATAGCCGTGTGTTAAGTACCGCTGGCTCTGATGGCGATTTGTTTTTTTGTTTTATTTGGCAAAATCTTTTTTTGATTTGTGTTTATCTGACTGCGTTACTTATTATTCCCCCACTAAATGAAAAAGTTGGAATTCATTATTATTTATTAATAACAAAAGGTGAAATGCAGCTCCAGACCAGCCGAGCATGTGGTGACGTCACAAGTAGGCTTCTGTTCCAATTGACCTATATTTATGCTGCGTGCTCTAGTTCTCCCTGAGTCCAGACTTTGCTGTGTTCTTTTTAAGAACATACTTGGCGAGGACACGAGTCCGTACTCGCGTTTTTGTGATCTGAGAAACGGCCTATGTATTCCATTACTATTAAAAGCTTGTATAAACATCACCATGACCCACGCCAGAGTAAAGAAAAAAAACCCAAGTATAGGATCTGAAAAATTATTATATTCAATTTTAATTTAATACCTCTGTCAAATGCACATTTATTTTGAAACATGTTTATTTTCTCTATTGATGTAGAATAAAACAAAGATCCACTTTGCAGAGATTGATGAAGACTAAAAAAAACGATGAGATTATCATGAATAGATGAAATCAGGATATAAAAGCTACAGTTATGTTAAAGTGTCATAAATCTTACTTTAATTTTCAAACTAGCATTCAATTTCAACTTAAGTCAAAATATGTGATTCTAATTAATTCTAAAAAAAAACAAAACAAAACAGAAAGCCCCCTAACCTTAAAAGCGGAACAGCAGTATCTTACTTGGGTTTTGTTTTACTACTCCATCCAAGGTACAACTTTCACTTTATAGATGTGGTACACTAGCAAGTAAACTCCCTGTCCTGATATAGCTTATGAGAGAGGAAGGGAAAATACAGTAAAAGTAAAAAACAAGGTGGGGTCACTTCCCTCTTTGTCTCTGCAGTCAATGCAGGCATTAATGACACACTTGGTGTGTGAAGTTCTGTCACAAGACCAGGGAAAACAGAGGGATGAAATATGTGAGGCTAATTAGGAAAAAGAATAGTTCTATGGCCTAAACATTACTAAGACATATTACAAATACAGTTTTTTTTATTATTATTATTTACATAAGTGAAATGTGAATTAAAGTGGGTTTTTTAAATTTTAAAATGTACCATGATTAGAAAACACAATCACTTACCTAATATAATATTGATAATAATAAATGACAACTGTTTGAAATATTTGTAGTTTCCTTGCATAGTTTTTTAATTTTTATGGATGCAGATTTTTATACAGTTTGCTGCTCTTCATTCCTAGATTTAGACAGTTTCTGCATGTAATCCTGGTATAAGAGCTTTATGGTCTTCATACCATCTGTAGTGAGACCTTTAGTTCTTCTGGTGGCTGAAATCACAGTTTGTAATCCCTGCTTGGATTGTTTTCAATCTGCACACTTACACATTTGGAAATGGTTTCTCCAAATCTGCCTTTGCGATTACATTCCTCCACACTGCATTGTTGTTTCAGAGTTGTCCTTTTAGTCAATCAAACAGCCTTCTGTTCAAGGCAAGCATTTCAGTTCTTGACTTGTTGGACTAGAGAACCCACTGTCAGCTTGGCTTTGTTTCCCCGTCAGAGGAATGTTCTCTGGCTTCTGAGACCAGACATCTCCAGACTGTAGGTGGGTGTAGCAGGGTCCTGGTGGTGTCTGTACGTTCTGAGCTGATGGCTGCCCGCCACAGTGTGGGACTTTAGAGGGCGATTCATAGTTGTCTCTTATTGGCGTCTTTCAGTTTTCATTACTGCCGCCTGGAACCTTTCTTTGCTCTTTTAAAGAAGCTTGTGCAGCACATTTTATCTCTCACAAATTTTTTTGAACATTTCTTCAGGTTTACCAACTTACTCCTGTTTTCTGTGCTGGAAATTAAATTGTATGTTTAGTGTTCAGATAAGCACATCTCAAGATTCATACACAGTCTTGAAAAACGTGGTATTTAACTAAAACGTTCTGTTCTGGACGTCGCCCTGGTAATTCCAGATAAATATGTTCCAGAAATACAGAAAATTGCTGATGTTTCCAGACCTTATTCCCAGCCCTGTTGCTTAAACATTGTGTCTGTCTGTCTTTCCGTCCGTCCGTCCGTCCATCCATTCATCCATCCGCTATCCATCATCTCTCTTTATTCCTTCCTTAATTTGTTCCTCCCTACCTCCTTGGCTACCTCTGTCAACGTTTTCCTTCGTTCTTTGTTCGTACCCTTTCCTTCCATGCTTTAATTTATTTTCTCCTTTCTCTCTCTTTTCTCTTTCGGTCCTTTCTTGCTTCTCTTTCTATTTGTTCCTTCCTTCCCTTGTCTTCTTCATTTATGCTTCCTGCCCTGGTTGTGTCCTTTTGGTTATTCCCTTTTGTTCTTTTTATTTTTCTTCTTGTTGTGATTACTTTTTTCTACTGTGAATGTTTTTCTGGTTCTTTTTTATGTAAAGCCCTACCATGATAGAAATACCTGCCAATTATTCACCCTGACATTATAGGTTAATGGACTGGGTGCTCTGAAAATGTATTTGGAAAAATTTGAATTGCGATTGTGTAGAAATCCTGTACCTCTGTAGAAAAACACAATCTTGTTTCTTCAACATATTACGCTAGTAAAGTATAATTTATACTGGGAGGTTTCCATCATGTAATTCCAATCCAAAAATGTGATTGTTGGATGAGTTCTTATTCTTTGTTTTTGTTTTTCAAGGCTCTGCCTCACAGTGGACTCGCTCCTCAGGCCAGGCCACCCCTTCACCTAACTTTGAGTCTGGAATTCAGTCTGTTGTGAGTCACCTTGTAATAAGGTTTAATGTAAAAAATCAGGGTGATCATTTAAATTTTGTATCAGCTTATAAGTTTTATTTTTTTTTCCTGCTCTGCAGCAGAGTAAAGTGGAGGACCACCTTGATGAAGCCCTCAATGTTCTTCAGCGACATGCCAGCGGACAGGGAGGACCGGGACTTGCTGAAATGCACAGCCTGCTGTCGGCTGGTTTGGGGATAACACCGGGCTTTAACAGCGCAGCGCTTGGACTGGCCAGTCGCCTGCAAGAACTGGTTAGAGTCTGAGGAGGGTTAAAAATGCTAAACATGAGTCACTTGGGGGGTGGGGTCTAAATTCAGTTAAATGAACTGTTTCTTTGCCTGTAAGTTGGCACTAACAGAAATAATTGCTTTAAAGGTTTCCAACCACCTTCAGGATTCTGCTGGTCTGCCCTCTGGTGGAGGACTTTTGCATCACGGCCCTTCATCTGTTCATTCAGGCTCCCACTCTGATGTTTTTACAGGTGGGATGTTATACCCATAATGCTGTCTATAGATTTGACCAGAAATGTTCAAGTTGCCTATTTTACTTATATATGACAAATATTTCCATAAATCATCATATGAAGATTTGCTCAGTGCCTTATTGTTTCTGTGTGTAGGTCTGACTGGAAGCGGGAATCGTTCCAGTGGCACAACTATCAAGAGAGAGGAGAAGGAGGATGATGAGAATTGTTCTGTTACAGACAAGTCAGAGGAAGACAGGAAAGATCTGAAAGCTCGTCTTCGAACCAGGTGTCCAAATCAAAACTGCACCGTCCTTTTGACATTATTTTGAATAGTATCAGAATATTTACAGCAGCATAATTAGACAAACCTAATTAGATGATTGAAGATTCTTCAGGTGTAATTTTAATGCTAAGAGAAATTGAGGAATTTTACTCACTAATTCAGTTTCTGTGTTACAACACAAAACAGGACAATTGTTGGGAATAGTTTTATTATTATAATAATGCCTTAAAAATTGTTTAGGGTATAAATCTGGCCATAAGTTTATGTCCACTTATGTGAGGGATGAATATCAAAAACAGTCTGGGCATTCTTTTTTTAAGCCTAATTTATTTTGTGAGTAATCATTACACAACAAAAAAAAAAAACAATGATTTGTTTCACAAATTAAGTTTACTGCAGTTTTTCTCTAATTTACATATGAATCTGAACTAAAGGGCTTTTAGCATTCAAAACATTTCTGGTGTAATTTTCTGTAAATAATTTGATCAATCTTTGATGCAAAACTGATCAATCATATTGAAATCATTAGATTACGTGTCATAGACCTGGCTTTTAGGCAAAACCTATCAACATCTGAAATGGAGCAGTTCAGAGGGTAAAGCAGATCAGAAAGCTTTTATTTTTTCATGCAGACCAGAACCAATTTAGATTTAAGCTCAGAACTTCTTGGAATTTCCAGTTGTGTTCAGGTCTTAACAATCCCACCCCAAGTCCAGTCCTTCGAGGAAGGGTATTTGAATGTTAAAAACAACAGAGCAAACACCAGACCTTAATGAAGTGGAATGTGCTGGAACTCCAGAGTCTCTGTCCTTACATCACCGCTACCTAAGAAGGCACCAACCACGAGAGAAGTCTTAGAACAAGTCTAACAACTTCCAACTCAACTAAAACTTGTAATAAAGATTAGACTATTTAGTAGGAAGAATACTTGCAGGTGTAGAAGTAAAGTCTTAAGAGCAGAAAACAATGAATCCGATTTTGCGTCATATCCAACAGAAAATCGTGTCGGAAGAGGTCATGGCTTTTAGCGCTCATTGAAAGTCAATAGGGATGATAACATCCGACACAAATTTGTGCAAAGGGCCTTGTGTATGTCCGACCGAGATAGACCCCATGTCTATTTTAGTTTAGTTTAATTCAGCTACATTTCATGGGTCTGATAGGAAGAGAGACGCAGCTACAAAGTAAAACACATCCGCTTTGGGGGAAAATGCAAAATAAAACTGAGTCGCACAGAGCATGCACAGCCAGCAGAAAAGACTCATACAAAAGCATTCAATGAAACATTGAAAAATATAATACTTTACCCACAATAGAAGTTCAGGAGGACAGAAAACGGATAACGGATTCAAAAAACCCATAAAAGTTCAAAGTGATGACATTTGTCCCTATCATAAGTGGATCTAAACACCAGACTGCAACTGTAGATGTTAAGTGCCAAATGGGACTCTTGTCCAAATGAGCTATACCCATATTATTGTTTCCTTCCCTCCTTATCTGCTATGGACTCATCAGTAGTCTGGATGATGAGGAAGACGAAGAAGATCTACCAGTGGAGATAAAGGCTGAGCGGGAGAAAGCACGGAGGTTGGCAAACAACGCTCGCGAGCGGCTCCGTGTGCGGGACATCAATGAGGCTTTTAAGGAGCTGGGCCGCATGTGTCAGCTCCACCTCAGCTATGAGAAACCCCAAACCAAATTGATCATACTGCAACAGGCGGTTACAGTCATACTCAACCTGGAGCAGCAAGTTCGAGGTCAGTGGGTGTCCAGAGAGAAAGGAAGCAGAGGGGGAGACCTCTATCCAAATTAAAACTCCCACACAGCTTCAAGGCTACATAACTGGCTTCTAAATCCTAACCAAACCTTATACTGAAGTTGGCTAATGATTTTAAAACGGTTTCCTGCTTTATAGTTCCTGATTTGGTTCTAAAATGGTCTATAAGCAAGAATAGAGTGTTAGAAAATAAAGCTGTGTCACAGTTTTAAGACGTTCTCCAGTTCACCCTGAAAGGTTTCCATTTTCTCATAACACAAACGGATCTGTTACTTCTCTTAACGTGTCTGCTGCCTGGCTCACAGCTTGCTGTCTGTCAACACTGGACTTAATTAACGCTTGTTATGCATTCATTGAATATTTTTTCACAACCGCTTTTATTGTGCTTGCATTAAACAACTGGGTGATTTTAATTAAATGTCTATTAAAATAACCCTGTTTTTTTCCAAATTAGACTTATTTGCCTCAAATCAGAGCTGTGTGCTGTGAATTAACATCCCTTCATGTTTGTGTTCTTTGTTCTGCATGCTCCAGCCTTTCAAACATTAAACCTCTCATGCTTTTTGCTACTCTGCTTTCTAATGCTTTACGTCGGCACTCTTCCTTCCCTCATTTGCTCTTGCAGCTGGCAACAGGGACAACCCCTTTTTCCCTCTCAGATAAATGCATTGCTTGCTGATGTATTTAACATCGATGCCAATCGGCCTTCCTCTCCTGTTAACTCTACCTCTGTGCCTCTTTCTGTGTACGGCATTTGGCAGAGGGCGTTGCTTCCTGTCTTTCTCATAACTCCTGTCATTTTGTGAGACGGTGTCCATATCCCCCGACTTCCATTCTGGACCCTAATGACCAAACTTTATGCTCTCTATATGTATATTTGAAACCACTTCATCTTGACTCTATATTTGCCTAAAATCGGTTGAAATTGAATACCAATATGCAGGAAGGAGATGCCTCTTAGATGAATTATTATTATCACTTCGTCCGTTCTCCGATAACGCAGCCCCTTCTCCACTGAGATCTCATTTAACAGTTACACTCATCTTTGCAAAGTATTTGGCCTACAAAGAAGAGGCTGAAAAGTTTTATTCAAAATATACGTTTAGATTGTTTAGGTATATCCCTGAAGGTTTGTGATTTGGGATTCTTAACCAGACCCTCCAACCTCCCCCCCACTTCTCCTCCGTGCAGCAGCCTTGTCTCTTTGAGCGACGAGAACCTGACTGCAGAGGAGAAGGAGCAGAGGGAGCGCGAGCGTCGCCTGGCTAACAATGCTAGGGAGAGAGTGCGTGTTCGCGACATAAACGAAGCCTTCAGAGAGCTGGGCAGGATGTGTCAGGTCCACCTGCAGAGCGACAAGGCCCAGACCAAGCTTGTCATCCTGCAGCAGGCTGTCCAGGTCATCCTGAGCCTGGAGAAGCAGGTGCGAGGTAGGTCAGCCGGTGCAAGCAGGTCTGATCCATTTAGACTACTTTATTTCTCTAACTAAAGATGGACACTGGGAGGTCGGTTGTTTAAATCTGTCTTCACTGACTGCTCTGTGTTCATTCTCGCTCCCTCTGTGGTTCTGTGGCAAATACATGAAGACAGGAGATGAGGAGAAAGATTAAGGAAGTATAGCCCTGCTTTCTGCCAAATGCTTGCATTTCTTAACACACACACTATCCTTCTGTCTTGCTTTCCCTCTTCCACTGTTTTTTTTTAAATTCTCTTTTATTGTTTTAGTATTTTAAGCTAGAAATGGTCTGAATGACATTTGTTTCTGATTATCTTTTTTTAAGAGCGTAATTTAAACCCAAAAGCCGCCTGCCTCAAGAGGAGAGAGGAGGAGAAAGTCTCAGCGCTCGACCACCAGATGCAGCTGGGTGGGGGTCACCCCACTATAGGAGGGGATGGGCACAACCCTGTGAGCCATATGTGATACTCAGGTATGTCTTCAGAAACATAGAAAAAGCAGAATTTAACTTAGCTGAAAGTTTAAGTGGACAGCAGTCTGCTGAATGCAGCCTGCTGAGCCCCGGGAGGAATGAACACTGAATGGAAGCAGTTGGCATTTGAATGAAGCCATGCTGCTCAGCAAGAGTGTCTCTGATTGGGTCATGATCACATCTTACATCAGGTACATACCCCCAGCTAATGCATGTGATAATGTAACCTCATTAAATGGAAACATGTCTTTCTTTTTTATAGATATCATTACTCAGTTTTAGTTGCTAAATTATAATGATAGTAATGTTTCATTAATATACTGTAGTTAGTATACTTACTAGTGTTTTGTGTAGTGTATTTGAATTAATTTAAATATGAAAATGACAACTAAAAGAGTCATTTGCAAGTAACATCCCTGGTGAGTGCATGTAGTCCCTGTGGAGAAGTGGTTTAAATCTTTGCCTGTAATGCTGGGTTTGATTCTGTGAGCAGGTAGTGAAAACTTGCTGTGATGACCTCTGAACATGGGAGCAGCTGTAAGGACACAAATGCTTAAAAACAAATATGTTTAGTTTAATTATGAAATATATTAATTTTTAAGACGTTTGCAGCAGCAATATTTGTGCTAAATATAGAGGTCCTGTAGAAGTTCTTAATTAGACATGCTGTAGTCCTTTGATAAAAATTAGTCATCTACTGTTTTATTCTTTACAAACATCAGATATGTTAAGGTGACATTGTATAGACGCCATATAGACGTACTTTTAAGAACTGGGTATGTTAAGAAAGTAAAGCAAATTTTCTGCACCTGCACTGGACGGCGTAATGGTGTCCAAAAAATGGCATTGAGATATTGACCTTATATACAATTTGTAGGCATCCATAATAGGTCATCAACCGACCATCCATAGGTAGGATCTACATGTCCAACAGACGTCTTTATTTTTAGTGGGTTTAGATTTTTTTAAAAAGGCAGATTTAGACTTTGCTGCATCATCAGCTTAAAAGCTAACTTCAGTGTTGTGTTATCATAAATTATGGAACATTTTTATTGTTAAACTTGAGTCAAACATTCAGGCTTCAAAAAAGGAAATAGAAGAAAAAATTAGTCTGAATTCCACTGCGGGAGAGTGTAAATTATTACCTATATTTTTATTTTAATAATGGTGATTTTCACTTGAATATAAATATTTTTTTTTTCTCTTCCAGTTCCTGTTGTCCAGCCCTATGAACATGTGGCCTTATCGACCGTTGTTGTGCATCTCAGTGCGTGATAATCACGCAAACACCTCATTACTGACAAAACAGGCGGCCACATTCCTGACCGTGAGAACAAAGAAGCTCACAGGAGAAAGTAAAAGAATAAAAACCTTAGTCGACCTTTACGTGAAAGTTCTTGGGACTGTACACACTGCTTTCGGAGACAGTGAATAATGGACTAAAAGAATGCTCTTATGATCGTGTATTTGTAGAACATTGTAAAAAAAAAAAATTGCTTTATACATTGGGAGCAAAACCTGTTTGGATCAAATAACACTTTTGGATCAATTGCTCTTCTGAGTGAAGTTGGGATTTTTCTTGTTAAGTATTTATTGGCATTCCCATCAGAAAAAAAGAGGTCTTACATTCTTTACAAGCTGAGAAGGATGGTTTGTATCTGAAGATTGAAGAAGAAAAAAGTTTAACCATGCCTTAATCATGCCCTATGTGTGGTGTTTGTTTTGACTCCTCCCCATGGCTGGGCTGCAGAAGATGGAGATGTTGTGCCTCGCTAAAGCATTGCAACCACAAAGATCAGTGTGTTTTGTTTTGAAGATTTTATGTTATACTCCCCAAACCAAGAAGTGTTAGATTTTCATAAGTGCTTCAAACAAAAAAAAACTAAAAAAAATCAAAGCTCTAACTAATTAAATTGGTTCTTAAATTACATTTTTCTTTATTTACAGCTGAATGTTGGAGGGAATTTCTCCACCAGCTTTGCTCATCTAATTCTTTGAAAATCGACGCCAGTCACTTAGAGTCGTATGCACTCCTTTACATGACTGTCAAAATAAAATCCAGATAAACACACTGAAATTTGGGGTTAAAAGTGACAGAATGGAGAGCAGTTCAGAGGGGTGTAAATCTTTTTGTAAGGCACTTTACCCTGTGAATCAGAAGAAATTGGCAGTTTTTTTTTCAGAGTTTTTCTTGATTTTATTTCAGTGGCTGACTGTCACTGACTGGGTTACTTTTGTGTTCTTGGTTCAGAACTGTGAACTCCCCTCTGGCTCTTTAATTCACATACAACTTTTATTGTCACTGCAATGCAATGCAACTGGAACAGAAAGGCTGCCAAGAGAGACAAACACACGACTCGCACAGGGAGGTTGATTTAGGTCTGATTTAAACCAAACTAACAGCCCATTCGGCCCAGTTCTGGGGAAAGCTGTCAGACCCAAGCATTCTTCGACACACACATGATCCTGCACACATCATATTCCACATGAGTCTGCTGTTACAACATGGTGAATCATTTTAAGTCTAACAGCAGTTTGCCTTGGGATGAATAGCATTTTGCTTGTAGACAATTTACTAAGTATTGAAAGGGATCATGAGTGTTACTGCTACCTTTAAGATAGTTTCCTCTTTAGCCATTGACTGACTTGTTTTGGTTGCTCTGTGTTGAGCGTCCTTATTGACCCCCCTTATTGAACAATTGTGAGGCCTGTTATAAGGATCTTCCTGTTGTAGAATTCATATTATGTCTTTGTTTTTGTATTTTATTTTTTACCTTGTAACATAGTTGTTTTGTTTGTATTGTTTGGAATGCGCTTTCCTCTTTGTTTACATTGTTTTAATGTAAGACGACAAAGTTTAGATTCCACCAACAAAGTGAGGTGTTTTCTTTGGTGCCAGGGGCTTGGAAATGTTAGCAATGACAAATTATTCCGCCATAACGTCACATGTTGTGATATTGGTCTATTTTCTTTTAGGTTTTAACACACCAAATGTAATGATACAGGTGTAAATTCCTTTTGTTTTTGTTTTTTTTATATTTAAACAAATTATTTCTTTCCTTTGTATACCTCCCTAGGCGGTTACAAACAAAATTTTGTTTAATTCTGATTAAAAACAAAATTAATATAGAGTGAAAAATGTGGCCTTTGTCATTTTCCCAACTTTGGGAGCTTGGATAATGGTTACTCCACCAGTGCCTGAATATTTCCCAGTGGAGGACGTTATTTCAGAGTTTTATCACTTGTGTCTTCTTGCAGTAGAATGTATCTACACTTCATTATCATCTGCCACATGAATTACGCTTGATGATGTATCCAATACATGTCATGAAATGTTACTTAACAAGTAACCGGATATACACATTAAATAACTCCTCTTTTACATTGTTTGGTTAGGATTTTCCCCTTAGAACTGGCACATGAATTAATACATATGTACAGTTGTAAGATATCTTTGTCAGCTTTGTCGCATGAAGCTGATGCTGATAGGGATCAGTATTTGTCATAATGTCTCTTATCCTGCCCAGTGGACAAGCCTCAATGATTCAGACATTTCCCAAGGAAAAAAAAACAGACTTTGTTTAATTTGGAAAACCACTTTTAGAGATTTTCTTTTTTTGTTAGTGGATATTTCTGCAGTAATCTTGTCTAAAAAATGTACAATTGATATGTATAACAGACCCTGTCTGTCCTCAGCGAACGATATCCTGCTACAGATTTCTGTCTTCTCATGTTTGGGGACATTATCTATGTAGGCTATGTCCTCAAAGTGCCTCCAGTTTCCTATTTTTTTATATATAAAGTAGATATTGAGATCTGTTGTGTATATAACAGTGATGTAGCAATAAATGTGCCATTTTTAATATTTGTTCTTCCTGTCGTTATTTAAACCTTAATATTAAAAAGTTTCATTTTTATTATTAATGACCGTATTAATTTGATTTATGTTAAGATTTTATCTTATAATTGTTTTGTTTGCGTAAATATTTAATTCATAAAAACTAGTCTGTTGGTGTGTTAAATGTGTCAGTGTCTCTATAAACAAGAAACTGGCAAAGCAAACAGTCCTGACATAGTTTGATTTTTATGTTACTAAGACTGTGTATAGTTAAAAAAAAATAAAAATAAATCACCGCGTATAATGTTAAATTTGTATCCAAATCTGATAAAGCTGAAATGAAGTGTTTCCAGGTGGATTATGTGTGATTCTAAGATTCTGCAGTGAGGCTATAAGGGATCTAATTGTACCAAGATTTGGGTCACAAGAAAAGAGCAAAAGGTCTCCCAGCATTATTCTGTCCCACAATAAAAACCTAATTAAATAACTGCTAGGAAAGTATTACAGGGATGAATAAAAAAGTGGATATCACTGCTTATTTTTAAAAGTCAAGGCAGAATCAGGAAAACGGACAGCAATCCAGTCTAGGATTGTTTGTGTTCTGTTACAAAGTATTATCTATATGTCTGGACTAAAAGAGTTTTATAGACAGACCCTGTTTTATCCTGGTAAAAACTTTATAAAGGGACCAGATGGGAATATGGACAACTATTCTGAAACCCTGAACATGCATCACTGGAACCTACTCTGTCACAACAAGCGAAACGAGCAGTGGGATATGGGGAGAGACCAAGACTTAAAAGAATTGGATATAAATCTGAAGGTCGAGATAATGTTCATTTCTATATTAGCAATAATTATTTCTTTGCTAATAGGAAATTATCAAAAAATTATGTTGTTTCATAGGACATCGTGCCACTCACAATATGATGGAGGTGATAAAGTAGAACAATAGTGTGCATATATATATAAATATATATATATATTATATAACTTTTTTTTTTTTTTTTCAAAACTTGAAAACAAAATTGAATCATACATTACAATCAGGTACCACCACAGAACTAGATAAAATCTCTTAAAAATGTGTATAAAACATCTTAATATACAAAAATTAAAGAAAAACAAGAAGGAACAATACTAATACAGGGGCATAATAATATTAGGCTTAGTTTAAGAATCAAGAAGATTTAATTTACTCAAAGAAGAAAGATTGCCCTCTCAAATTTTAAAGACTTTGCCTAAGATTCATTTCATTTTTTTCATTGGGATATAAATACTTTATATTTTAAAAGAAGGTATTTGTGTAAATACAATTTAGACAATAAAATTAAAAGATTAACAACAGATTCATTATCTCCAATTTTGGTTATAATACTGCTCTTACGGTAAGGTCAGGAAACTGAATCCCTTTAGCATGGATCCACATCAGAAAATCAAGCCAAAGGCTTTGAACAACAGCAATCAAGGAAAAGGTGTTCCAGACTTTCACTTTCAACCTCAAAAAAATCAGTTTACAGCGGCAAAATTCAGCTTAGAAATTAACAGGGTAAAATCTGTTGATAATTTAAAATTCAATTTCTTGCATTTGAGGTATTTTTATTATTTTTTTTAATTTGTACAGAAATCTTTGAGGATATATGTATATCATCTTATTGTTACATCGTGTGCTGATAAAATGACATCATCTATAAAAAATATTCAAAATTTTGGAGAAATGTCCGAAAATGATACATCTTGTCTAACCATAGCCTGAAGAGGTCAAGGGGATGCTTTTAAGATCTGCATATATTTACTCTGGCTACAATAGATTCAATATTTTTCACAAAATTTTTGAAAACATAACAGCCCAGATTCCTTTTTTTATTCCAGTCGTCAATAAATATAGATTTCCTACTACTCAGAACCTATTCTTCCAGATAGTGGGGAGTAAAACTATGGTTAAAATGAGTTTCCAGAAATAAAAAAAAAAAATAATAAAGAAGAACCTGTTAATGAAAACCAGACAGTTTACGTGGTACTTCATTTATCTCAAAATCATATTGTAAAAGAAATTGAATTCCACCTACCTTTTTGCACACTAAATTGGGTATAAATGATCAATTGAATGATTATTCTTTAATATTACTAGTCTGTCTTTTCACCGCTTTTATTTTGAAAAGAAGCGGAAGTAATTGAGTTGTGAGGAGCCGGAAGTTCTTTTTAAAGCAGCGAGTCCTGTAGGTAGAAGGGCATCTGTCAGTGAAAATGATTGGCAAAATCGTCGGTCAGAAGTATATATCTATCGCCAAGTCGTGGTATGTATCTTAATGTTGGAGTTTTTGGTAAAAGATTGAATGAATGAAATATTTAGAGAGCTAAGTCGTGTCGTTGTCCTTTCAGAAGTTAGCAGTTAGCCTAGCCGAGGTCATAGCAGTAGGGACAGAGGTGTGAGTTTAGCCTTTTAGCTAAACTCTGGATCAAACCCCTGTGAAATTGTAACAGTAGTTTTATAAACAGCACTCAGAATTATTTCGGATTTTTCCAGAACAATTATAAAGTATTGATAAATGCCTCCTGTGTAATTTAGTGGTAGTTGAAGGTGAATTATTAGCTAGCTGTGTGTTTTAAATACATTTGACATAAAAACAGGAATGAAAGCATTACGCTAAACTGTTTTTTATATATGGACTTGATGAAAAGTATTCGTATGATATAAATCATTACAGCAGCTAAACTGGAAGAGACAAGGGACAGTCATTTTTTTTATTTTGCCCTGACTGTTCAATAACTGAATCACAAAGTCACAATTTCTGGGGATTGTAGTAGTAGGTTTCAGCATAGTTTTGGAAGATCTTGAAGGTTTTTAAACCGATTTTAAATATAAAAATATAAACTAAAAGATTTTTAAACATATACAATTTTACATTACCTTTTTGAGTTA
Source organism: Cyprinodon variegatus (assembly GCF_000732505.1). Taxonomy (NCBI): domain Eukaryota; kingdom Metazoa; phylum Chordata; class Actinopteri; order Cyprinodontiformes; family Cyprinodontidae; genus Cyprinodon; species Cyprinodon variegatus. Next base: position 317,917 of record NW_015151114.1, read on the forward strand.
ATTTAACTTTCTGGAAGATAAAGCCACCCTGTGGAGAAAGCTCAATTCATCTGCTTGTATCCAGGATCTCGTTCTTTTGGTCAGGATCCAGATTTGTTGACCATAGGTGAGGGTAGGAACATAGACTGACCGGTAAATTGAGAGCTTTGCTTTTTAATTCAGCACTTTCTTCACCACAACAGACCGGTGGAGCTTCTGCATTATAGCAGCATGCAGCAGCAACACTGATCCGTCTATCAGCCTCCCGCTTTGTTCTCTCCCTACTCCTCCGCTTGAGGCAGGAACTCTCCTCCAACCTGAACTTGGAGGGGATGATATTCACTGCCACTCTGGCTGCAGACTGCCCCATTGCATGCTTTAGTTCTTAGAAGGAGTGAGCCAGCAAAAGCATGCCGTCCACAAAAAGCAGGGAGGAGATTTGCTGGTCCCTGAACCAGACCCCCTCCAGCCCTTGGCTGCACCTAGAAATTTTGTCCATAAACGTTATGAACAGGAGAGGTGACTGAAGGCTGCTCTGACGGAGTGCAACATGCACCGGGAACAGGTCCGACTTATTGCCTGGAATGAGGACCAAACCCCTGCTCCACTTATACAGAGACTGTATGGCCCCTAGAAAATCCGTCTGTACTTGGAACACACCATCTGGTCCACCTTCATATGCAGAGGAACCACCACCTTGGTCTGCCAATCTAGGGGCAGTGTCCCTAACTTCTACGCAATTTTGAAGAGGCGTCTTAGCCAAGACGGCTAGAAGACATCTGGAGGTACGTGGGCCGGATCACATCCACCCCCAAAGCCTTACCATGTGGAGTTTTTTTAACAACCTTGGTGACTTCAGCGTGCTTGATGAACGAATCACATCCCAAGCACCCCAACTCTTCACCACAGGAGGTGTGTCAGCCAGTGTTCCATCCACCGTCCAACAAAGACCCATCTCAGGGACCGCAGCTTCCCACTCCTACTGAAAACAGTGTTTAGCACTGCTTTCCTCTCTGAGGCGGCGGACGGTTAGCCAGAATCATTCTGAGGCAGACCCATAGTCTTTCTCCATAGCCTCCTCAAAATCATTATTATTCATAATAGTGTAAATGCATTTCAAAATAAACAATCTCGGTATAAAAAGTATAGACTCATTCTTTTTATCACGTTTGGAAAAAAAATCTCAAATCTCAAAATATATTGCCCAGCCCTGAAGTATTTTAACATTACCTCCACAGTTTTTGATAGATTGAGAACTCATCCTGCAACCTGTTGAGATGAGAACAGCTGCATTTTGATCTATACCGTAGTCTGGGGACAGTTTGGCACTTAACGTAGAGCAAATATTTTCTCTCTTTTGTAAAATAAAGAAACCAAAAAAAAAGTCTCTAAAATTAAAATATCGAAGTGTGTTTTTTCTGTTGTAACATTTGACCACTTTGAATTCAAACGGCTCATAAAATCATCTTTATTGAAGTAATGAGGTTTGAAAGTTGCTTTTTTATCTTTTTTAATTATTGTATAAATTGCTATGATGATACTGCAACACGATTAGCTGACCCGTTTTGTGTTGTTCTCAAACGGATTAAACTGGAGATAGATTCTCTTGTGTATACATATGGAGTTCAGGTAGCAGGCAAGGTTCGCCTCAATATGTGGTGCTCTAGAATAATGAAGGGGTTTGAGTTGCTTAAGTGTCTCAGACCAAATGCTCTTTACTTTTCAGGGTTCCTACTTTGGCCATATGGGGAACAACTGGAGGCGTGGCCTTGGTCTACTTCACAGACTGGCGTTTGATCTTGGATTATGTTCCCTACATCAGCGGCAAATTTAAGAAGGATGAGTAGATCAGTCAGGTCAGTAGAATAGAAACCAGATTATCTTGAATATCATTTCCTCTGTCTAAAAAGACTGTTGCTTTTCTGCCTTTAATAAAAACGAAGATAGTTTCTGATGCTGTATTATCCAACTGAATACCATATCTGACATGAAAAAAATGAGTCTGATTTGTTATTTTTTAAGTACAGGGTTTTATTTAAAGTCTCACAAATTTGTGCTGAGTTACTTTCTTTTTTGTTGTTGTTTTGACATTAATTTAAACTCTGCCTGCTGTGTTTCTAGAAGTACATTTTATTATATTAGAGTTGAGTAATGTAAAAGCTGATTTATTAAAGGTGCTTTGAAAAACTTAAATTGCATATTTGATTTGGGAGCAAAAATAAAGGAAGGAAAAAAAGAATCAGGGTGTTTTAAGCACCAAGAAAATGGTTGGTTCACATACCAAATATATGTGGTGAAAAATAAACCATTTCTTCAGCATTGTGAACACCTTCTAGGATGCTAAAGCTCAGAATGAGTTGATTGCATTTTATTATGATGGGGGGGAAAAGAGATGAATGGAAATCAGAAGCAGATTAAATGCCAAGCAGGTCTGCTTTTACAAGCAATTTGACTTAGTACTGATGGTGCAGATGAACTATATAATATATATATAGTATCTATAGCTATATACAATATAAAACGTACAATATATAGTATATAGCCATGTACTATAAATGAGGGTTGATTGGAGTTCCCATTAATATTGTAATGCTCAAAACAAAAAATGTCTAAATTTGTAAAACCTTGGTGTAAGTATAGGAATCTTTGTTCAAATTCCACAATTAAATTACAAGTAAAGTAGTTTCTGATATGACAATTCTTGCTTGGGTTTTCTGAGCAGAGTGTTTAATAAAATGCTATCTACTCTGTTGGGATCCATCAAATCAACTTTGTTTGCTATGTATAAACTTTATTTAGTAACCCCCTAAAATAAAACTCGCTTAAGATTTTAGATCCTCCAATATAAATAATATGCAAACATCAAAATAAGCCTAGTAAGACTTATAATAGAAGCTTAAATATTTTGGAAAAATACTATTTGTGATTAGCTTTGTTTTGGAGGTTGGATTCCCAGGACAGAAGGTGAGGAATTTGCTGATGATAAAGATTTTAGTGTTTAGAAAAACAGAACTTTTCAATTCCTGGACAGTGACATGTTTGGCTTTGGCAGCACAGTTGAGACTAAACAAAATTCTGAGACAATCGCTCTGTTTAGATGTCAGAATAACACTGAACTACTGTGGAATACGTCTGATAAGTATCGGCTTGTCGTTTTCTCTCCTCAGGTTGTTGCCGTTTCTTGTTTGCTCTGACGAACATGGTGAGCATGAACCTCTGCAGCCTGACTGTGGTCCTACTGCTGGAGAGCCCGTCATTATCATCACCTCAGCCAACACTGAAATGTTTTCATCAACTTTCAATGAAATCCTTTAGCATTTGATGTTTTCATTGTCTTCTGCCAGTGTAAACAAAAAAATGGATGAAAAAGATAAATAATGGTGACAACTCTGCTACTTCCTCTCTTCCTGTTCAGTCCGGGGATTTATTTTTTTTTTATTTTTTAAGTCCTACTCGTTATTTGGATCAGATTTAATTTTTGTCTCTGCTTCAAAGAGAAGAAGTAAACTATGTATTTTATGCTGTGTTTGTGTGCTTTTTTATGAGCAACTGTAAAACTACGAATACCTATAAAACCGGGTTGATGTATTTTTTACATCCTAAATTAAATTCCATGAGGAATTTGCTCACAATAAGGACTGTTTACTTAATCAGACCTTTTATTTGTTGGAATGTGCAATTATAAATAAAAGGTCTTTCATTCTTGTTTTAAAAGACCACGAGATAGGGATCAGCTGATTAGTTTGTTGAAGATGATTGTTCCTCTACATTTCTAAAGCTGCTTAACCTGCTTCCTTTAATTTGGCTATATTTGATCTTATGAAATTATTTCGACCTTCATACGCATTACAGATCAAACAAAAGACTATAACATTGTTAATAAACTAGTATTGGTTCTGATATAAATTCAGCTAAATTTAGAAAAATAAAAAATATAGATTTCCAAACAAAAAACTGATTTCAATATGAATTCAAGATTGTTCTTTAACCACAGCTGTGTATTAATTTTGTAGGTTTAGTAATGGTGCAAAATGTCCAAGATTCTATGAATCTTTATTTGCATATGCAGTATAAATGCTTTGCATATAATAAATAAAAAAGTAAATCCTGTAGATTTAGGGTTCTCTTGCTTTCTAACGCTGCAAGAGAAAGTTCAGGGGATCATTTCGGACTAGTTTACAATGTTGTGGCGCATGCATTACAGTAGATTATATTATGTTGCGCGCCCGGCGGAGTGATCTAGAGCGTCAAAAGGTCCTGTGACAGCAGGACTCGACTGCTAAACATACTGTAATTTCAGAGCAGGTAGATAGTAGACTTTTCCTCTATTTATTATCGCAGAATCTCCAGCCAGCGCAGCGATACAACCGGGACCATGGAGAGAAAGAGGTGAGGCGTTTAATTGCGTGCTAGTTTACTTGTTTTAACAACGGAGTGTGCAGACACGCGTTCGCCCTGTAGTTAAACATTCATTAGCATGTGTACATGTCGGTGTTATTTGTTTTCACTGTCACCGTTCTAAATAAATTCGCGCCTTTCGGGCTCTTTGGGTTGTTAATTGAACTAGACTGGATGCGTTAAAACTTCGTGTGGGTCGTTGTTGTTCTCCAGGGTGCTAGCTTGATTAGCTAGCTAAGTTTCATTGTTTACACACGCTTGAGTTGCGAGGGCGCAGGGCCCGGTGTTACACTTTATTCTGTAACCCCAACACTGGGACCGTGTGACGACTTCCTGTATTTAAAGAGATAGCGCACTTTTTTCCCGTAGAAAACAAACATAACGCACAAGAAACTGCGCAGCACAATATCACATAAATTTACTACAAAGTGCTTGAATGTGGCAAAAAAGTTATTAATGTCGGATTATAACGTGTACTATTTTTTTTGTTGAAAATATAAGCATTAAAAATGACAATATTATACATTCATATTTACTTTATATAATAAACCAGTACTGTACAAAGTCTCGTTAAGGTACAAACATTTCAACATGGGTAGAGAAAGAAAATTGACAGAACATGGGGCTAAAAACAAGAACAGATATATAAACAATAAGGCTAATGAATAAATATAGACCAAAATTTAAAACCAAGGAAAAGTAGAAATTCTGGCAGTTTTTTGGCAGAAACAGATTTCAAAAGTTTCAATGAGGCGCAATACAATTTAAGTTGGTTAAGAAAAAATTCAAAACAAGGAGTAGAACCTCCCCATTTACAGCAATGTATATGATATTTGACAAGCAAGAAAACAATATGAACCGTATCTGAAATTTTACTATCAAGGTCATCGACATAATGCAAGACGTGGGTGATTGTTATTTCTAGGATGTCCTACATTTTAAGGGACAGAAAAGGGACAGGTAAAAAAAAAAGATGATTAAGGGATTCATCCAGACATTCTCAACAGGCACAGCATGTTAAATCAAATTAAAATCTTTTGTGCAAAAATTCTGCCACTGGGTAAATACTGTGCGAGATTTTAAAGTAAGTCTCTTTAACCTTTGGTGGAACCGGCCATTTAACAAGTTAGTTATTAGTTGTTGACAAAAAAATATAATGTAATTTAGTATTGTGGCTTCTTGGCCAGTCCCTCCCAGTTTAACTACCTTTGGTTTGCGCCATGCTTAAAACAGGAAGGATGTAGGGGCCTCACATCCAACCGACTATTTTTTGGTTTACAACAGTTCTGAATAGGTAAACTTAATGCTGGCATTTCTTTAGATTTTTTTTTTTTGTATGGGATTAATTTAGGTTTATACTTCGTATTGCTATTTATCAAATGAGAAAATGTAAAAAATATTTTTTATTTTCTTTTTTTGTTTTCTGGAGTTGTTAGTCTTATCAAATAAAATGATTGACAAGTTTAGATTTCAAACAATTATTAACTGTGTTTTAACTATGAATTATTATGAAAGATGGTTTAATGTTAGTTTTCATACATTAAAAAGAAGAAGAATTAATACCCCCTGTGATGAACATTAGAATATTTTCTATTTCCAGTTCTTTGAATGAATATAATAATAAAAAAAGTAATTTTTTGGTATCTATAACTGTGACATAATTTCCTTAAAAATTAATATAATGTTACAAAAATGTTTTGAAAAAAATGTGTCTGACATGAGAAGTTGTTGAGAAATATTGTTAAAGATCTCTGAAAGTGGTCTGAAAGGATAATCCTAGTATGTAAATCCCCAGCTGACAACCCAGACACAAATCAGAAGTTTCCACAGATGTATTTCAGTTTAAAGGCAAAGCAGAGTCAGAGAAAAAGATCTGTCATCAGATGGCACACAGGTCTTAGAGCATGGGAGACGACAGTGTCACACACAGGTGAAACATCGGCAGAGGAATTATAGCAGCATGGGGGAGTAACGGCAGACATAAAGGATGATTTAAGGGTTTAAAGACCCCACGTTAATTTTTTTACCCTTATTTCAACATCAGAATCTGTAGTAAAGCATTTATTTAAATGCACATTAGGCATTTACTTTTTGTTTTTATTAATTGAATAATGAAACAGATAAAAAAGTAAACTGTTAAATGATCAAATAGTGTCTTGAAGTACAGCTTGTTCATCTTAAAGTATTCAAGCATGTATATTTACATACTACCTACATGCATACTAGTGTGTACCAACTAAACAATTTATGAAATCTTCATTACAAACACAACCTTCATTATTCAACCTATATTTTTTTGCACCATGTGTTTTTTTCTCCCACAATGTTTACATTTGACCAGTGCTGCACTTTAAGAAATGGAAATGCCATGAGAGCCATACAAAATGAAATGTCATTTTGTATACACTCTGTGTATTCATCATCGATTAGTTGTGTCGCGCGATTAATGCATCATCCGCCGCCATCGACAGCTGCTGCCGTGGGGCGCCTCCCCCATCCCAACCCCGTTCTCACGCTCCCGCAGGAGTCCCTCTCAGCGCTGCAGTCAGAGCAGCAGGATGTTTACCCTCAGCGTCCAGACTGCAAATGAAGCACGCGCCAGGATTGACGGCGCAAATTGATCACAATAATTAAAATAGCCT
>NW_015151114.1:327186-374438 GCF_000732505.1 Cyprinodon variegatus
CGAACCGTGGATTTTGTGAATCGTTCCACCCCTAATATATATATTTATATATTGTTTCTGGTTGAGTTTCTTGGATTGTTTCTATTTAGGGGAACAAATAAATCACTAAATGGCCTTTGTAACTCTTCTCCTATTATGTCACCTATTATTCTGTATGTTTCGCTAATAAGTATATTCAAGGTTACTTTTCCACCAAGGAAGTACCTGCTGAGCCTTGATACAGCCTTTTCTTTGGCGAGTATTTCACATGAGATACACCCGATTTCCCTTCAAGGTCTTTACCCGTCTGTAGCAAGTCAGGTCCTCTGATTCTCCAGCAGATCCGGTAATTTCTTGTGTAAAGCATTTGCCGAAAAATTCTCATAGTACAACAGGCTGTGATCAGGCAAGCTGTTCCTTTTCAGTTTAACAGATCTGTTTCAGTCGGTGTTAATCCTCTTCATTACAGAAAAATTGCACAAAGTTTGTTGGTTGTGTTTTGAGTTTAGTGATCAGATAGATATGAGGTAGATATTTTTTAATGCCATTTGTCATTTTCTGTAGTTCAGTTTGCTGGAGCAGAAGCTTATCTATAACTGAAAAGAAGTGATTAGAAAAGCTCATCATGGATGCCCCCAGGACTCAGTGCAGGATGTCAGGGTCAAAAGACCTCCTGCAAAAAGAAAATCAGTTTTGGACAATTTTCCCACCCCATGTATTAATGTTATATAGAACGGAGAAGCTCAGTCAGTGACAGGCGTCTGCATGTTCTCTGATCCTTCCTTTCAGCAGCTGTTAGACTTCATAAGCGTCACTGCTCCCAACAAACCTGATGGGTTCACATCACTGCGGTTTTTACATAGTTTTTTACATTCTTATAATTAGTTTGTTGATGTTTATACGATTAATTCGCATGGATGCATTTTGTAAATGACTTCTTTAATCAAGATGTGCTGTTCTTAAAAACTGCATATCATGTTTTTTAAATATTGTAAATCTGTCCTTTCCATATTTCTGTTTTTATGTCTTTTACTTTGCTAGAGTATATCTGTATTTCCCCTTCTGGGACGGTAATCGGATATAAGGGCTGCAACTAACAGCACATTTGCTAATCTTTTGATTCTTTTTCACCAAATAAATGACTAATCATAGCAATCGGTGCTTATTAAAAGATGTTTTGCTGAATCTGAACTATTTGAAAATGAAATAAAGCCACTGAGGAGTCTTTCATCTTACATAAATAAAAATGTATGTAATAATTGTAAGGTTTTGGCTTAATTATTTGCTTTAAACTGGCTAAGTTTTTTCAATATGTATTCTCAAGTTAACAATTATTTAATGACAATTAGTTGATGGTTATTTCAATAGTTGATAAACCAATTAGTTGTTTACTATCTATCTGTTCTATTATAATCGTTGACCTAAAATGAAAAAAAAAAAAAAAAAGATTTCTGTTTGTAATTGGACCTGTCCTTCGAAAAGAAATTTGAATAAAAGGTAAAAGGATCAGAAGGTTGAATCCCAAAGAAAGCTGTAAATCTGTGTCGGCCTTTAAACCCTGACTGGTGCAGCTTTAACCGCCGCAGGTCTTTGACTCACAGCGGCTGACTGTCAATAAAAATGTCATGTCATGCCACCTACTGGAGCCGGATATTCATCAGCAGCTGTGTACTTCTGTGCCGCAATGCAAAAAAAAAAATCAAATGATGACTCTAAAAAGTTTTGTTATCATTAGTTTCTATAGATAAGTGACTTTATTGAATCACCTCTGGTCTACTTAAAATGTTCATTTACAAACCTAATTTGTGCAGCGTCAAAGAAAACAATGAAGCTTTATGGTTTTGTTGTGTGTCCTTCTTTCAGTCTACCTGTTAAACGCATTCTCAACAAGCCCCAGATTTTCCGCAGCGACCTTCGCACCGATGTAAACGCCGGCCAGTTGCGGGCTGGACGGTCACTACAAACTAAAGTGCAGAGGAGCAGACACAAGAATTTCTACGATACAAACCATCAGATTAAGGTGAGATAAAATCGCTAACAACCAGGATTGAATCCATCAGTATTTTGACATTTCCAGTACATCCCATTCTAATACTTTTCTGATACCAGAGCTCTGTTTGCTTTAATGTTAGCATCATTACCGAGGCTGTCATAAACCCTCTTTCGTCAAGCAAGTTTAATTTGTATTTATTTACACCTGCGGATCACAAAAGGCAACTTGAACTTATGAGGTCAGAAGAAGAAGTTAGAAAAACAGTCAATTATGTGAATGGAGACATTTCCATCCTGAAGAAAAATCTCTAACTGTAAGGGTTCACATTTTTTGCTTTATTTTTTGCGTTTACTAGGCGTTCCCTCTCAGGAGCAGGTACAGGGTTGTGCATGAGCAATTTCTTTAAATGGAGAGGGCTGGTCTGTTAAAAAATTCAGGAAAAACCTCCACAATACCTTTAAAGCAAAGGCACATCCAATAGCTGCAGGACAGCAGCCATTGAGGACTGGAGTTTAACACCCGGTGGAGACTTTTTAAAGGAACTCAGGAGAAATGTTGTTTACATGGACATGTCTTTAGATTTAAAGGTCCTCATATCTTCCTGTCTCTTGATGTGATCCGAACTACACAAGACATATTGTCTAATTTTATAGTCTTTTCTGTTACAGTAACCTTTGTAAATTTGACGAATCATCTCAGAGGACTAGCTACAGTTTTCATGCATTTTCTGAGCCACTTGGTTTGCTTCATGTTGGCCATGTGGCTTTTTGGATACAAGTCCTCCATGCGGATAGCTTCTGGTCAGACCTCTCTGGCCTGGTCTTGTGCAGCCAGATTTTATTTCCATCGGTTATTAGCTGTTCCCACTGCTGTATATCTTCCGATTCCTCAGGGAAATGAGCGTAATGGGTTTTTATCTGCTGCATTAAGTTTCCTTGGCCAACTACTGCATCTGCAATCCTCCAGCCTCTTTGCGCCTTTGAAGCATGTAAACCCCCCCCCCAAAAAATGTTGGTCAGGAAGAGACCTTTCTCATCCAGTATAATTTACCTTGTGGTATTTGATCTGGTATGCAGTAGAGTTTCCCTATTGCTCACTCATTTGTAAACATCTCACAAGGCTGTTTCATTCTCTCCACATAACTGTGAAATTAATGATCATTAGCAGCTGTGTGTTATAAACAGCTGATTTATGAACCCGACTACAAAATTCATGGAAAAAATCTACATGTACTGTAAAGTAAATGGTTTAAAAGTGTAGAAAACATAAAACACAGATTTAAATTCGATTTTCTTCCCTTTTTGCTCATTTCGCAATTTTTATGTTAATTTTTTTGCCATGCATATAAACATTAAGTTATTTATAAAACAACCTATGTAGACTTTAATGGTCACATCAAATTTAATTCCAAATTTGGTATTTGGAGCCCTATAGGTTCTCCACATGCAGGTACTTCCTACAAATAGCTCCCTCTGATGTTTTTTATTACGATTCTCTCATGTCGTCTCTCCTACAGGTCAAGCCTGATCTAAACACAACACTCCCTGTGCGACAGACTGCTTCCATCTTTAAACAGCCAGTCACTAAGATAACTAATCATCCAAACAACAAGGTGAAAACAGACCCTCAGAAAGCCGTGGACCAACCAAAACAAGTAAGTAACAGGCTGGAGAAAGAAACGTGACATTTTTTCACGTTTCCCTGAATAAGGAATGTATTATTTGGATCTAAAGTCTAACATCTGCCGCTCTGGTTAGCTGTTCTGGGAGAGGAAGCTGAGCGGGTTAAATGCATTCGACATAGCAGAGGAGCTGGTGAAAACTATGGACCTTCCGAAAGGCTTGCAGGGTGAGGACAGCTAACATACCTAGGAGGTGTATTTTTAAAAGAGCTTGTTTTTGTAACTTGACCTGAGGTAGCTTTGTGTGTTCCTCCCCAGGTGTCGGCCCAGTGTGTTCTGACAAAACACTGCTGTCTGCCATCGCCAGTGCCCTGCACACAAGCCCAGCACCCATCACTGGCCAGCTAACTGCTGCAGTGGAGAAAAACCCTGGAGTCTGGCTAAATACAACACAGCCGCTCTGCAAAGCGTTTGTGGTGACCGACGATGACATCAGGTAGGACCAATTGGTGTTAAAAGAACCGAGAAAAGGCTTGAACTCTTTGTTTCTAGCTCTCTCTCAGACAACATTTGCTTTGGAAGTTTTAAAATTACGATTAATTGGACAATGGATATTTTTCAACTTTAAAAAAAGGCTCCTTTCCATCCAAATGTTTCCAGTAGTGGATCTGTTCATTTTCTGTGTTTCCAGCCATGTTACTCTGTGCTGATGAACTACATTTACCTGCTTAGGTTGCTTCAATTTCTAACTAGTTTCTGCTTGAATTGTTGCCGTCAGTCTTTGTAGTGTTTAATAAAGACAGAGTAGTGTTGGAGTACCAGTGTGGAGGCTTAGTATCCAGCTGAATTGTTGCGCTGTAGGGAAACAAATCTTAAGTTGGGTCAGAAGATGACATAACAGACTAACCGGACTATTAGTATTACCATGTTTATGGTTAAACCCATAACTAAAGGGTTACACCTTCCAGCCAGTGTTGTTTTCATCAAAGATGACTATGACAATATTATTTCATAGACTCTCCTTTTTTTCATGACGATAACGAAAACTGCTGAGCTAAACGTGGATCTTTGATGACGAAAATGTCTTCGCTCTCAGCAGTATGTCTCTTCCTGCTCTCGTGACTTAATAAACTATATAGCGCCGATCATCCTCTGCCAAGCGTTTAAAAAATCCTTTTGTCTAACTATAAAGATTTTATTTCTTCCAACTCACAAGAGGTGATACTAAACCTTCTTTAATCTCTACCAAAAGGAATCCCTAAATGATATCCAAAGCAAATATTTCACTGCATGCAGTTCATTTTTGGATAAAGACCCAGATTGTTTTTTGGAGTAATGAAGATTGTATTGATCTGTGTGTAATGCATAATTCATAGTAGATCCAGAAGTGTTTGCTTTTTAATGGAAACCTTGTATGTCTAAAACCATTCCTTTATTGTACATTTTGTTAGCTTGTCTGTCGGATACAATAACCAATATGATGTGTTGAACTAGATCTGCTATTTTCAGAGTTTTTGTGAGACACTTTAGTATAAATTAGAGCATTTATTCATAAAGATTTTTTGAATTCTATGAAGTTTTCTGCCCAACAGTAATGATGAACTGCATGGCAGCTTTCTATACCCAGCAATTGTAGTATCTAGGGTTGTTATTTGAAATTGTAAAGGTTAGATGTCTTATGAATTTCAACATAAAACTGACTAAAACCTTATATAGTAATAACTTAAACGTGACTAAAACTAATAATAGATTTCATCCTGAAGACTAAATCTAAGATGGCTGTCAAAAACAAAGCTGCGTCCAGCATGTTTACTACTTAATTGTAACATGAGCATTACGTATGATTTTTAATTCTTAAAAATCAGGGTGTCCGTGTTTAAAAATGAACAAACTTATTCAGGGTTGCAGATCTTAGGAGCCTTTGCTCAGGAACAAAGTATCAGACGGCGCTGGTGTACCTCCCATGTACAGCAGCTAATAACTCAGGCTAATGAAAACAATTATCATATTAGTAACCAAAATAACATATTAAAAAATTAGGTTTGTACAATAAAAAACAAAGTTCATTTAAGAAGTGGAGAAAGCTTTTCTCCAATCTATCCCTTGTTGCCACCCTCTTGCAGTTTTCCCATTATGCTTCACACCTGTAAACTGCAACAACAGTCGGGTGCAGCGCTGCCAACGTTAATATAACAATGCATTTTACTTTTAATGTCTGTCATTTCTTTAAACTTGCGATTAAGATTCCCCTGTATTAGTTGGAATTGGTCTGCTCTGTATCTTTTTTTAAAAGTCTGGTAGACAGGTCCACTCTCTGCGCCTCCTGTCCACCTATAATAATCAGAGCACTCTGACCAGCTGTGCAACGTGAAGATGGGCCGCTGGTCTGAGAAAAACAGGATGACTCGTTGGATTTTCTAACTGTTAAAAAAAAAAGAAAAAGAAAAAAACAACAAAAAAAATTACAGAAACAAAAAATACATGAGAAATTATTTTATTTTATCCTCATTTCTCAATTAATAAATGATTTACTCTGAGCAGCAGCATTAAAATGTGCCTATTTAAAATGCTATGTAGAAGCTTCACAGACTTAGTGGATATTTTCTTTTGAGAAGCTCATGCTGAATCTTCCTCAGGAAAACAGAACGTCTTGTGATCACATGTTTCTGTATATTTAGAATTGCTTGTTTCCTAAAAACTTAAAGTGTAAATATAGAACGTTATGAGCATGGCTGCCAAACACCAGTGAGCAGAGTACAGACAAATAACTAATTAAGATCACAAAGAATATAAAACATAAACATTTGCATGTTTAAGATTATTGTGTCGTAAAAAATGAAAAGATGACTTGAAATAATTTGAAAGGCAAATATTGGCTGTTGTATCCCAAAGTAAATTCCAGCCATAGATTATAGTAATTGAAATACTGAAATAAATGAGAGAAAACATAAATAAATGCAGACTGCCTTGGTACAGCTAACCCGATTTTAGACTGCCTCTGGTCATTAACGCTTCTTAGACTCAGCTGGGTCAGCTTTGAGGGCAACCAAACACTTGGAGCATTTAGCATGTAGAAAATTGGCTGTACTATATAATTTCATTTGTAACAACCCACCAAACCTCAGGCATCTTTTTGAAGACCTCTGAAGTCTCTTAATTGGTTCTGTTCTGGTGCTCTTTAAGCCCGACTCAAACAATGTGCATTACAGGGGGAAACAAGCTGCAAGGGAGACCCTACACTGATTCCTGGTCTTTGCCTTAAGTCTGCAGCTACTCTGTCCTTCCACAAATCACTGCAAGCGATTAAGGAGGTGCCTGAGTGATAAGGGCTATCAGTTTCCCTCAGAAAAAAAACAGTTCTTAGAAATCCTTTATCTGATATTTCATTTTCAAATGCTCCACTCAAAAGGAGGATTTCTTTCATTTTCTAGATTAACATCAAAGGTTTAAGTTAAGACTTTAAATAATGGCGCATCAATTCTCTGCAAACTGTACCGTTTGATATATAGCATATGATTAATTCAAATGCTCTGCTCTACAAATCTTGTGTCTTGGAAGGAAAACTGCTATAAACAGAGATGCCAAAAGTGAGTTCTTGAGAACAAAGTTGTGTCACTACACCTTTGTTAACATTGTATTTCCAGCCATGCTAAGCACTTTAATACTAGAGTCACATTTTTGTCATTTCCAGCTCCGCTCTACCACATTTCCATGTTAAGAAGCATTTTTTCCCTCAACCTTAATAGTTTTTAATTAATTTCATGGATTTTTAATTAGACTTTATGGCTGAACTTTGACTGGTCCCTTCCATTGTAGCTCTTGTTTTATGTTTATGCCTTTTTTCTATCCTGTAGATAAACTGCTACTCCAATAAAAGCCTTTTAGATCTTCAGTATTGCCCCGTGTTAAGCTCTCTTTATCCCTATCAATTGATTCAATTCCCTTTCTCTAGAAAAACGTTCTCAAATCATCATGCTGCCACCGCACTGTTTATCTGTGGACATGGTGCATTCAGATATGCAGTGATTGGTTCATATTTATAGACTGTATGGCTAATAATTGTCACTGAGCTGTGGATCTCTACATGATTTTGATCTACTGTGGGCCTCTGCTATGGGCATATGTTAAAACCAAACAAAACACAAATGCAAGTAAATTTTTTTCAGATTTTTATTTGCTCCTGAAATGTGCTTAATAAATAAACTTGCCTTGAAGATTTTTGAAAGCATGTTTATTTTCCCCTCCCTTCTTAGTTTCATGCTAAGCAGGTGGAACAGGGTCAGCTTCTCTAAACCTAAGGCCATGGTTCTAGTGCTTTATGCTGGGAGTCTGGGATCCCTGCAGACTGATAGATCGACTGGGGCTGTGTCTGCAGTAATGATGCTAATACTTTTGGCCTGTCAAGCTTTTATGGATGGTTGAATGGCTATTGTGTGGTAGATTAGGACATGTTTATATTATATCCATTTTAATGACAGCATTGTAAGAAAATGATGTGTAAATTGTGGCGTTATATGTTAAACGACATTGATTGCGTTTATTTGTGCGTCTCAGGAGGCAGGAGGACCTGGTGCAGAACGTACGGAGACGGCTGGAGGAGGCACTGATGGCTGACTCTCTTGCTCATCTAGAGGATGCTGCTGCAGATGCAGTAGTTGACAAAGAGGAGAAGAAGGCTGAACCGCTGGAGAAGGATGAGTTATAGCCAAGGTAGATAGAAACACAGCATGAGTGGCAGAAATCCTTTCATTCATCAGAGAAGGGTTTACAGAGATATAAACTATTATACATTCCTGATTTATGTTCTCATCTTTCCTCAGGTTTGCTGTTAAACTCCATATACTAAAAAAACTCCATTTTGAATAGTATGCAGGAAAAAGAAAAACAATGAAATCTTTCATTTTTCCTAACCTAAACAAAGACTTGTCATCTTTATGCTCTATAGTTTTTACACTTGGTAGTGTAATCCTCTAAGGGTGCTTCTTTTTGTTATGTTTGTTTTACCTCTACTAATGTAAGGCAGCTGTGGATGGTGCTCAATACAATGCAGTATTACATTTAGTTTCCAGCTGTTTAACCTCAGTGTTGAAGTTACAAACCTCACATATGTGAATTTCTATGTTATAACGTTTGTCTGTTCAGCAAAAGCTGTATATTTTTAACTACCCCCAGATTGTCTTGCTTTTACATTTTACTGATACTGCAGGTTGGTTGTTTTATGGTGTGTTTCTGAAAGCATTGATGAGCAGCAGTATTTTTTTTTTTTTTTTTTTTTTGTATGAAACACAGCACTCATGGCTGTAAATAAACTGTCTTCAAGTTTTACGGTCAGTTCTTCTCATAATTCATTTGAATTTACTAAACCGGAGTCATTGTATTTGCATTGTCAGATATGTTTTGTTCTTTTGCCAACAACATTAAAGTTCGGAGATTCATTAGAGATCTGAACAGGTATCTGAAACTGTACAACGCTGATGTACTGTACGTTGTTACTTTACTTTGTGGAATAAATGCAGCTTCTTTTGAACAAATCTGTTTATCTTCACTGTGTAAAGATTAATGAGTACAATTAGCTGTATTGAACTGTCAAGACTTTGATTGTTTGTGGGTTTTTTTTTCTAACAAACACATTCTATTGTACGCTTGATTGATACACTCACACAACCGAGGATACAGGTGTAAGAAATATTCAACAGTACTACTTAAATATATGAAACATTAGGGGATCTTAACCAGTTATCTTTAATCCTCTTTCTGCATCTCATCCTGGTTAAGTGGGCTGACCTGCTGTGGGAAAAAAAGGAAATTGAAAGCAGCATCACTTTATTTCACATTGTAGGGGAAAACTCCCTTATCACAACAATATAAAAATGATCTGACAACGTTGACGCTTCGTGAAGCTGGTTCAACAACCAAATTTGATATGTTTAAAGGATATATGTGTAAGAAATTTTTCCACCATTGTGTTTGCAGAAATGGGGACAGTGAAACAAAATTATAAGAATATAAGAATCATTGTTTCTTTGAATGACATGATCTTAAAAATTGGTAAAGAAACAAATACGTAAAATATGTATTTATTCAAGTGTATTATATAAAGGGTCCTTTCAGTATTTTTGTGAATTTTGTAATTTAATCAAAAACGTTCTGGTTCCTCCTGTTATAAAATAAGCCATGAAGCAAACAATACCACTGAGCATGAGCGTCGCTCAGAGATGTTATTGGACCACCCCAAACACCTCATTGGTAGCCATAATGAACACACCCAAATAATGACCATATACTTTTATTGGAATTCAGTTATTTTTCGGATCCATCCGTCCTGCAATAACGCGCTTTAAACCGCTCCTCCAGCAAATTAAGCCTCACTGTCTGAGATTGGGAGCCAGTAGATGCTGCATGTGGCCTCTGAACCCATTGTTGTGTCGCGGCTGACGTCAGTGCCGTGTGTGCGGCAGACGGAGCGGCGTGCGCCTGGCGAGACAAAGGCGGTGGAGCGAGTGGGGTCAGGCGGCAGCAGCAAGAGGAGCAGAGAATCACTGGTTTCTAACTCAAAGGGAACTCCCAGCTTCGGCTTTCAGCCACGCTTCTAACGAGACAGAGAATGAAGACTGAGCGCCGCTGTTAGGACTGTGCTTTGGCCTTCCAGGAAGAAAGAAAAACACCACTGACCCCCTTTTCGCTTTTTAATGTTTTTTTCCTCTTCTCCAACGCCCCCCGTTTAGCTTTGCTAGCTAGCTGTCGCGCTAAGCTCACTGCGCCGCACTCATCTCCTCCTCCTTTCTTGCTGCTTTTCGTCTTTCCCTCGAGGCAGAAACACCAGGCGAAGAAAGGATACCAGCAGTCAGATAAAGTAAGTTTGTGATGTTTTTTTGAATTTAAGAAAAAATACAACAACGCTGCTGCTTTTTCTATTAAACATAAGTTGGTGTGGCAGAGCGGAGCTAACGCAGCTAGCCGCGGTGCTCCCAAACAAAGGGGTCGACAACGTGACTGTGGAGCTAGCTTGTTAGCTCTCCTCTTTAAGCTAAAAACAGCTCCTTTTCATTCTTTACTTTGCTTTTAAACTGTCCTAATACGTATATTTATGAGCGGAGATAAAGGTGGACGTTTTCTGTGTGGATATTTTTAAGAGATGATTGAATTAATTTGTGTTGGGACAAGACAAAACAAGCAGTCTGCTGGATGGGTTCAGTTGTCAGACTTACTGCCACAACAGACAAAGCAAGGCGCTCAAATCAACACTTAATTCATGCTGCTTTTAATGGGTGCTCATCCACAACATGTTTTTAAACTTTTATTAAAAACATGCTTTAATGTTTATCATTTTTTAATTTATCTTTTTTTTTTTTTTTGTTATTTCAGCTGAGGGTGAGATCACTCCTTACAAACGGGCATCCGTGATCTGATGTGAGATCCACGGAAAGACTATGCCTAGCCCTTTATTCCACCCCGAGATAATGGACCACGACGTGGTGATCAGCAGCCAGCACAGTGGCGTGGCTCTGCCCCGGGAGACGGACCAGGAGTCCCGGGATGAGGACCACCAGGAGGTTCTACGCTTCGCGCTGGACCAGCTGTCACTCATGGGCCTGGATAAAGTGGATTGTGGGGGTGGTGGAGGTAACGGGCTGGTGGACACTCTGGACGGGACCCAGGGTCCGAGCTCGGATGGGTGCAATGGTGTAGGTGGAGGGGGCTACGTGGATCTGCAGATGATGGAGCATCCCAGCGGGTCCAGGGACTCGCCCTCGTCCTGCTCTCCTTCCCCAGAGTATTATGGTTCGGGCGGCTACCACATGGCCGGGTCCCACTCCATGCTCCACGGGGAACAAAGCTCCGTCCTCTGCAACAGGAAAAGAAGCGTAAACATGACCGAATGTGTGCCTGTCCCGAGCTCCGAGCATGTGGCTGAAATAGTGGGGAGACAAGGTAAGGGAGCGCGTCTGATGGAGGTGGTTGTGATAATTATGATAATTGCATGTTTGTGTTTATGTTGGAGCGTGGTTGCTCTTTGTTTGGGTGGTTGTCTGGTGGGAGGAGGGCTCCCCGGACTTAAAACTTTATGAGGATAAAGCATGCTTCTCTGATCACGTTGTTTTGATTATTTTTTTTAAAAGGAGCACAGAGTGGAATCTAGATAAGAAATGTAAACATCTTCTTATTTACCGCCTTAATTTTCTTAATAATCAGACAATACTCTGACAGAGAGTGGGTGAGCGAGGGTGGCTGATGAGGATAGAGGGGGAGGGGTGGAAGAGGGTCAGACAAAGCAGCAGATTGTCGGGAGTCTGGACGTGTCTAGAAGGCTGCACCAAACAAAGAAAACCCAGCAAAAGCCTGCTCCGGGTCTGCATGGCGCATAGAAAGTGTCCGCTTGGACTCCTTACATTGCATCTCTCATGTAAAAACGCGTCAAAGTCTCTTGTTATCGCGATTTCTGAGAGGATTGGAAGCTAAAAACAGGGGCAAGCAGGCGCACAAACACGGGACTGGGCGGTGTAAACGCCCTGCACCCAGCGCTGTCTGTCGATGCTGCCGATCGCCTGGAAACCGATCGCTTTCACACAAACGGGTCCTTCCTGTCACTATATATCATTTTAACATATTAACTTAATTAAGGATGTAGGTGTGTTTCAGGGTTTGATATTTTCACCGCAGCCGCGCTAACGTTACGGCATTGTTCCCTTTGTTTGAAAAAGCCATGCTTTCTGCTTCCCAGGATGACATCACGCTCCGCGCGCCCCATTGGTCGCCGGCAGTGAAGAGCTGGCATTTAAAGAGACAGTGCCGCCTCCTGGCTTCTAGGCCAACATAACATAACACTGCACGGCCAGACTGCAGTTACCCACTTTAGGTTTTACTTTGCCTCGTTTATACCCGGAATACCTGCTGCCTGGTTTGTCCTCGTTTTCAGTGATGGCTGACCACGATTAGACAACACCGGATATAAACAAGGCGGCAGCAGGGTGCGCTGATTGAAGTTAATTATCCAATCAAACGCTTAGAAGTCTGCATTTTCCACATAATGGAAACGTGTAGGTGTTTGTGTAAAACATTTGCAGTGATTTAAATTAATGCAATGGTTGCAGGATAACGTTAAATTCATGTTATTAGCGTCATGTTGGGCTCTTTGTGTTTGTTTTTTTTACTACTTTTACAATTGTTGACTTAATGCATCTTAACCCTTTGCAGGGAATATTCTCAGGACAGATTTCCTATTAAACAGTATATTATGATACAGTTTTAGTTATGAACCTGTATAAAAGTCATAGCATAGTTAAAAAAAATAAATAAAAAATGTATCTCTAGAACAGGATTTCTTTACCTTAATTTAAAACTAATAAGATGCATATTAAAATCAATTACCTCTGTAATGTATTGATTAGTTATCTATAAAAGCTTTTGTAAGTGATTTCAAGGAAAAGCAAAAGAAAAACAGACCAAATATATTATGACATAATATGTCATAATATATTTGGTCTGTTTTTCTTTTGCTGATACGGTTTTTATCACATTTCCATAATATGGAAATGTGATAAAAACCGTATCAGCTTTTCTTCTAAAGGGAAAACAATGGAAAAAATAAATTGATATTTGATGGACTGTTTGAGGGGTTGTAATTTTTTTTTTTGGGGGGTGGGGTTTCGTCTTTCAATCGGACTACAAAAGCAGTGTGCAGGTGGGGGGGAGGACTGCATTAAGCTATCACTCCACATTGTCATGGTAATTAATAGCTCTAAGCTCTAAAATTGTATTGTAGTTTGAAAGATGCTTATTAATGATTTGGATGTCTTTTCTTTTTAACCGCCTCCCTTCCATTAGTCTTTTTTTTCCCCAGCTCTACTTTATGTCTATTTTGTTTGTTTTGTTCAATCTTTTGTCTCTGAAGATGTCCTCCATGTATTACAGACAGATGCTCCTGGAATTTCGCGTTTTAGCAGTAGATAATTGGTTGTAAACATGGGATGGATTTGAAGGCTTTACACATGTCTAAAAAAAATGTCAAAATAATTAATATCATTATAACGACTGTTCCACTGAGCTTTCTTTAAGGAAGTGAACATAGAAACTTATGATATTGTGTAAAATTATCCACAGAAAGCCTCCAAATTGTATCCTGTTTTCAGCAAATGCTTTAAACTTGAACTAGCTGCTGTTTTGTTTACAAATTTTAAATTTATATAAGTCTAAAAAGTGTTTGTTTTAAAATGTTATGTGTTGCTCTGACTTTTCAGGCTGTAAGATCAAGGCCCTGCGTGCCAAAACAAACACCTACATAAAGACTCCAGTCAGAGGGGAGGATCCGGTGTTCATCGTGACAGGGCGCCGGGAGGATGTGGAAATGGCCAAGCGTGAAATTGTATCTGCAGCCGAGCATTTCTCTATGATCCGGGCATCTCGCTGCAAAGCCGGAGGGCCAGGAGGAGGTGGCTCTCTGCCCGGCCCACCCCACCTGCCGGGACAGACCACCATACAGGTACAGACACAGTTTGGGGTTTAATAATTAGAAATATCTGAGAATATTATTCGGGTTGTATTAATGTCTGTTTCTGTTGATCCAGGTGAGGGTTCCTTACAGAGTGGTAGGGTTAGTCGTGGGGCCAAAAGGAGCAACCATCAAGCGCATCCAGCAGCAGACTCACACCTACATCGTTACCCCTAGCCGAGAGAAAGACCCCGTCTTTGAGGTGACGGGAATGCCGGAAAACGTAGACCGAGCGAGGGAGGAAATCGAGACCCACATCACCCTCCGAACTGGAACCTTTGTAGACCTACAGGGAGACAACGACTTCCACACCAACGGCACCGACGTCAGCTTAGAAGGCCTGGGCTCCCTGAGCGGAGGACTGGGAGCGTCTCTGTGGTCCAGGGCTACAGGCCACCACTCTGGCCCTCCTCCTCCTCCTCCCTCCCCTCCACCATCTCTTCCCATGTCCATACACCACTCCTCGAGCAGGAAGATGTCCTCCTCGGTTGCCTATCACACGCACAATGGCGGGATGAGCTCAGAGAGCTTCAGCTCCAACAGGAAGCCTAACGAGGGGGGCAGCCCCACCAGTCCTTTCAGCACAGGTTCCAGCAGCGCTGGAGGTGGTTTCACCTTTGGAGGGGACTCGACCCCTGGACTGACTTCCTCCGATGAATTGGGCTTTGAGTTCAGTGCTTCCAACATCTGGGCGCCTTTCGTCAACGGCGGAGCAGGGAATAAGACCTCCGCTTCTTCTCAACAGCAACCTCTACGCCGAAACAGCAGCGGCCTCAGCGGCGGTGCCATCACTCCGCGACTGTCTCCGACTCTGCCTCAGGATACGAGTGTCGGCCCTCTGGATCACCCACTGGCGCGTCGTGCGCAGAGTGACCCCCTCAGCACTCTCTCCTGGCTGCAGTCTGGCAGCACGGGAGGCGGCTCCTTCTCAGGCGCCTCCAGCTCCAGCTCTGGCGGCTCATCGACTGGCTACTCCTCCTGCTCGGCGTCATCCCTGCCCGGCGGTTCGCCCACTGACTCCGAGGGCGGCGGCAGCGGCGTCGGGATCACCTCCGGGATGCTGAGCCGGCTCAAAGGTGGCTCTGGGGTCTCGGCACTGGTCGCCGTCGGCCCGGGGGTCAACAGGGACTGCTTTGTGTGTTTCGAGAGCGAGGTGACAGCGGCCCTCGTGCCTTGCGGCCACAACCTGTTCTGCATGGAATGCGCCGGGCAAATCTGCCAGTCTGCCGAACCCGAATGCCCCGTCTGCCACACTCCGACCACACAGTGCATCCGCATCTTCTCCTAATGCCATGAGCGGGGTCAGATATTTAGGGAAGGTGTGAGAGGCAGCCAGGTACCAGCTGTAGTGGAGGAAATGGAAGGAATCACACTAATAACCTTCACACAGATGATGGACCATATTAAATGCATTAATAAAGATGATGATACTTTAATGGATGTTGATATATTGCTGATAACTGTCAAGATGAATAATATCAATAATAATAATAATAATGACTTATTTTCCAAGGGAAGTGGATTGAAACGTGTCTGCAGACAGTTGGGGCTCAGGCAGTCTCTCAGCAGTGAACTTATGGAAGGAAACTAGTGTCTTATATCTCTTCAGGCCTTCATTTTGACGTGGAGCGCCCCCCCTCCCTCCCCCTCCCACTGCGGGCGGCCCGCCCGCCAGCCCGTCCGTCTCCACGCGTCTTCATTCTGGCTTCTTGAGATCTGCCTGCTTCTCTCTCTCTCACAGCCTTTTTTCCTTTTGACACTTTTGTACTTAACAGATATTTTTCGATAAAACTGTCAATGAGGCCTGCACTTTTCTACTCCTCATTTTAACGCCCCCGAATACCCCAAATTCTCCTCTGTGCTATTTCGCTCCTTCATGCCAATTTTTATTTTTATTTTTTATTCCCTTTTGTGACACAAAGACGAAAAGGTTCTTGGAACATTATTCTATTTTTTTAGGTTTCTTTTGGTCGGCATGTCTGTCAGGCACCTATTGGGAAAACACTACATTTTAGCAGGAACCTTTTCAGGGTGAATTCTCATTGTCGCACGAAATTTAGCCATCCGATAACCAAGCCAAATGATTATTGAGACCTACTCCTTGATTCCGTTTGGTAAACACGTTGGGTAAAACTTGGATGAGTCTTTGCCGCATTATTAGTGTCGCTGTTTGATGATTCTGTAATAAGTGAAGGCGTACCAGTTTTAGCGATGCTGACGGGCCGTGACTGTGGTCAGTTTGTATGTTTGGACTGCCTGACAATCCCTTCACTCCTCTCTCTCTTGCGCGCTTGTGTTGGAGTGATGCCCAGTCGTACCGATGTGTCGTCACCTCGACAGGGCACCATTACCTTCATCCGATCATCTCGTCTGTTACACTTAGATCTGTGCATTTTATTTTTTGTGGGTTCTTTCTCTAGTTTGTTATTGTCTGTGTAGTGAGTGTGTGTGGTTAAGACTTTAGGATGAGACAGGGCTTTGATGTCACATGAGAATGTTTTCTCCAATACGGTTTAGGACAGAAGACTGACAAGGGGGTTGATTTTTAGTTTTCACGCACTGAAATCCCTTTGTTAAAAAAAAAAGAAAACTGAAACGGCTGTTGCTGTTTTTTTATTTCAGTCTTCCACCTCTCTCACAGCAAAGCTGTACGGCACTCAGATGACACTGTTGTACCTATAGATGGATTCAGTCTCCCCCTCTCTAATGGCTGCTCCCCCATTTATTTGGGGCAGAAAGGAAATGAGTAATTTTGAGTGGGAGTAAATGGATCTTCCAGGGAGCTGGGTGTGATAAAAGCAGAAATGGGCATGGCCTGCTCGCATTAGGTATTACATGAAGGAAGTTATTGATTGGTTGGAAAACCTGGTCATGTTCTCATGCTACATGCGAACCCTGCAAATGTAGTTAGTATGCAGGCTTATTTAATGTTCGTTGGCTGTGTACAAGTGGATTATTTGTGCTTCTGTATGTTAAGCATCTCATTAACAGTGACTTCAATGGATATTTAAAGGTATAGTGGAGAATTTTGTGAATTTTTGAAATGTTCCGTCCTCTACAATTTAAACAAAATGCAAATGCACAACCCTGTACCTGCTCCCGAGAGGAAACGATGATTGACAATTAGGAGGACCACTTATTTTGATGATCCACCCAGATAAATGATATCCTCCACTATACCTTTAAGTCTTATGTATGCTGGAATATAGAAACCTGCTGGTTCACCATTATGGCAGATCATTCGATGCACCTAAAGCTGCAGTTTATGCTTGTTTTCTGCTTTTATTTCACTCAACACCCCTAGAAGAGATCCCCCCCTTTAAGGGTTGAGTGCCCAGGTGTGTTAAATCTATCTATACAGCGCTGTACTCTGCAAAATGTAGTGCACTATTTAGTTAGTAGTTAGATTCGTCCTGTGTTTCATAGCATTACTTCAATAAGGCAGGAACGTCCTGTTTTGTGTTTGTGTTTTGTTCTTTTTTTTCCCTTTTGGGGGAAAAAAAAAGCATTGAATGAGTTTGCAGTAACTGCCTCTTTATAAGTGTTAAACGCTGCATTTCTGGTGGCGGAGTCTGTATCGGTGGCCCTCCTTTTTTTTTTTTTTTCTCTCCCTCATAGAATGAGACAAGCCATGATGACTAAAAGTAAAATGAGCATTATTAAGGGCTTCCTCTGACTGCACAGACACATAATCACACATGTTCAGGCTCTCACCGTATAGGAAGAATCAACTTATCCTTTATGGCAGCTAGTAGCTAGGTCATCCAGGGCTTCCAGACACTTCTTGTGTTCCAATCCCAGCAGCTGCAGAATGTTCTTGCTGTTTTCTGTTTTAATCAGTCATCCCTGCACGCTTCATCTCATTCGGGTCCTGCTTGTGTGTAGCCAGAAGTCGGTCACTGATCAGGACAGGTTGCAGGGGGTTTTTACTGATTATATGAACGGTGATTTATCCAAGTTATGATTTTGGTGCTCCGGTTAGTTATCAACTTGAATGCAGTTTGGACTGTTCATTTGCTGCTTTCGGGAAGGTTTGCATTCGCTTTTTATTTTTCTGTAGTATGAGAAAAAAAACCAACCTGGGAGCTGGAATCTGCTCAGTCTTTGCAAAGACGCGTCCATGGTGCTTTTTGGTGCAACTCTCTACTGAGTCTCAGACGAACAAGGCAGTGAGGGAACCAGAACAACCCCTCCTAAAACCCTGGGTGAACCTTAGACCCGACAGCTCCCCCCTCCCGTTCTCGTGTTAAAACCGGCAGCAACCCCCTCCCTTGTTCCCCTCTCCTTTCCTGTCGGATGTGTTGCTGCGTTTTGCGTCTTTAAACAGGGAACAGATGCCGGGCTGTCTGAACGAGCACATCTCTGATGCCTGGTGCGAGTCTGTTGAGGCCCTTTCTTTAAACTGTCCAGGCTGACGTGTTAAAGAAGAAATCGTTGTATTCTACCAGATGGGTTTTTTCTCGTTCACTCTTAGAGGGGTTTTTATTTTGGGCCAACGAGCAAATGTTAGGGTTGATGTACAGTAATTTTAAATGTTAAAAAGGTACAGTTTTTTTCAAATTGACTTTTCTAAATGTTTTTTTTAGATAATTGTATCGCCCTCCCCTAATTCCTTCCTTAAGGTTTGAAAACAGGGTTTCCTGAGGCATGCTAGTCAGTGACCTCTGACCTTTTTTTTTTTTTTCTTTTTTTTTTCTCTCTCTTTGGTGATTAGAGGGGGGATGCTAAGAGAGCTATGCCAGCTAAAGGGGGTAATGACTCCCCTCAAGCCTCCCTGCTCTCTTCTATTTTTGCTTTAATTCTCTTTGTATGCAGAACCAAAATGTTAAAACCGTCAGTGAACTAGGTTTCAGGCCTAACCTGTGTGTAAATACCCTGGATACAATCAACACCTTGTTTTGTTGGGGTTTTTTTCCTTCAAAAGCAAAAAGGACTTAATTGATAAGTGTAGTTTCTAAAGAACATGTATCATTATTTGTAAGTTAACCAT
This sequence comes from Cyprinodon variegatus, assembly GCF_000732505.1. Classification (NCBI taxonomy): domain Eukaryota; kingdom Metazoa; phylum Chordata; class Actinopteri; order Cyprinodontiformes; family Cyprinodontidae; genus Cyprinodon; species Cyprinodon variegatus. The sequence goes on from NW_015151114.1 coordinate 346,259, forward strand.
CTGCATGTCTTCAAAGCCACCTGGCATTAGCTAATAATTTTTAAGAAGAAAAAAAAAAAAGTTTTTACATGTTTAATTTTTTACGATTTTATTTGCTTCCTAAATATCCCAGACAATAATGTGACCCTTTTTATGACTTCGAAATTTTTATTTTTTAATTTTCCATTTTTTTGTTTTCCTTATTTCCTGTGTACTACATATAGGCAATTTATAACAAAATGAGAAAAATTATTGAAGAAATTTTAAAATTGAAATATATTTTATTTGAAAGTTTATGGACCTTTTAACCGTGAGCCGGAGAAATTGTATAATCGTATAATTTGAGCTGACTTGACGGTTATGAGAAATGTATCAAGAGTTTTATTTTTTATGCTTCTTTAATAAAGTCTTGTTTTTTGGTTTCATTTTTTTACTGTAAAAATACCACCTTGTGCCTCTTGTCCTCATTTATAAAGGGGGGGGCGGGGTGATCTCACCACATGATGGCAGCAGACGCACAGCTGATACCTAAGCTTAAATAATGAAGCACTTTAGAATGGATCAGATGATAGATTTTCCTGTCTTTTAGGGTGTAATTTAACTATTTTAAATTGACAAGTGGCAATTATTTACAGGGGGAGTTTATGGTAAATATTTTCTCTTTATTTGGATGCTTATGGTTTACAGCATAAAATCCAACTTTTTGATTTTTGAGCCTCTATTTAATACAGCTAGGGTTTTTTTTTTCATTGTATCTAACAGCAAATTATGTTTTTATCCATGTTTCTTTGTGGAAAAAAAAGCTCAGCCTGAATGAATATTGACCTGGTTGATGTGATCCAAACCGTTGCATTACATCTCTATGCTAAAGACATATTTCCTGAGGTAGGTGAAACTCTATCCCTGCTCTCAAGTCTCACAGAATCTAACAGATCCTCTTTAATGGTTTAAATTAAATTAATCCTCTTTTTCAATCAATTCAGATAAACTTGACTGATAAAGGCATCCTCACAGAATGATGCTGATTTCTTTCACCAATTAAAGACCTGCTAAAATCTACTTTTCTGACCAGTTTACAACCTGGGATATTCTGCTGCCATCATCCTTTCTATTCATTGTGCTGTCTGCTTAATGATGTTCTCTATCAGGCTTTCACAGAATACCTCAATGACAAAAAAGGTGGACTCTACTAAATGGGCGACTCCCAGAAGGTATTTGTAGCAATTATTTTTAGTTGTTTCAGTGTAAAACGAGGTTAAAAATTAAATGCTTTTCAGGTTTTTCTTAGATGTCTCGATGGGAGATTCTATAAAAGGGAGCCTCAAAGCAGATATTCTGATCCAGTCTGCAAACAACCATTGTAAAATCCTATTAATGTAAAGAGCAGCAGGATTTGGCTCAACTTCTCTGCATTTTTAACTCTATTTTTGAGGCTGTCAGACACCTGATGGGAAAATTTGGATCTTTTTTTTAACTAAGTCAGACCTCTTTTTAATTGCTTTTTTTAAAAGCAGCAATTTGTGATCCAGAAAGATTTCTGATAAAAAAATTTAGCAGTCACTTTTCCTGCCGTTGCATAACTTTTTTTCTGTTAAATAGAGCCTTTTATTTACATTCCTGTATTTATTTTATGGATGTAGCATTTATAAAAAAAAACACACACATTCTCAGGGAGACTTCTTAGTTGTGACACAAAAAAACATCCTTTTAATAGGAAGCAGATCACAATCAGGCTGCATTCCAGCTCCGCTTCGTCCTCATTTAAACAATAACGATAAGAAACAAATTACAAACATTTCAGTAGAAAATAATTCTCTCATGCGAGTTCTGTGTTCACACTACATTCAAATCAAAAACAGAATTTTTTCCTTTTTTTTTTCTTCTAAAAAAAAAAAACAAAAGAAAAGAAAACACACAGATGGCTTATTACATAGCTCTGGAAAAAAAGACCAAGACCTAAAGCAAAAACAAAACGGTCAAATAACACCAAAGAGACACGTGCTGGCACAGTTAAGTTTCCCATCATGCAAGTTTAGTTGAATTTATTCACAGGGTGGGCGTTATTGTTCTCCACAAAGTTGTGTCACCGTGCATGCATGCATGTGTGTCGTCTCACATGTGCCCGTTTTTGTGCTTGAGCAGAAATCGGTGTGCAGGTGTGTGTTGTCAGTGCGCCTGTGCAGTAGACGTCTACATGTCAGCTGAAAAGTTGTTGCTTTTTCAGCTCCAGGCTGAAAAGGAAAGTTTGTTTGGAGCCTCAGGGTCTCACACTACACAAGGCAACAGGGTAACCTGCTTGAGGGTTCACTCCACCAATTTATCACTGCAACTTTTTTTTTTAAAACGTATTCTGTTAAAATTAAAAAAAGTGGTTCATGCTGATGCAGCAGAGCAAAGTATTTTTTTCTGGACATTACTAACAATGTGACAATATTGTCAATTAAGTTTGGTTAATTTTAGAATTAGTGTAAGATGAGGTGAAACTTTACTTCACTGTTCATTATAGGTGAGGTTCTGTTCAAATATACTGGAAGGAGTTACCGAAGGGAATAACTCATAGGTTTTTCTTTTAGTATAGATGGAGGCTAAAGCTAATAAAGGAGCCATCATTAAAGAGTCCTCTCTACTATTAAAAACATTTAGAATAAAAACAAATGGCAGTAAGTTTTTTGAATATGCCTGTAAACTTTTGAATTATCACCACATTTAGACAGAAAGGCTGATTACTCAGAAATACCTGATTTGTTTGGAGGCTGTCATTACCAATGATCTTCCTGAGTGAAATATCAAATAAATGTAAATAATATGGTAATCAATGTAAAAAAACAAAATGACATTACATTATTTTTGCATTTTGTGCAGCTTTAACTTGATCCACCTCTGTCCTGTTGGTGTTGCTGTAAGATGGTGTTTACAACACCCAAAATCAAAGGCTTTGGCAAAGCCTATTGTGTAGGTAGCTATTTGTATGTAGTAAGATAGATTTTTTTAAGCTAGTCAAACATATATTTTATCTATGCAAAATATTCACGTCGAAGTAAGTCAGTATTTCTTAAAATAAGTGCATATTTAGTTGAATTGAGCAGGTAAGTGAGACACTTGACACTATTGCCAATGGAATAAGAATAAGACAATTTACATTTAAAATGATTAAAAAAACTGCGGTCTTTTATTACAAGTGCATAATATTAGTCAGATTATCTTGTTTACCAACTCATAATAACATTAAATAGACTTATTTTAAGAAGGTTCTACTCATTTTAGATAATTTTTGCATTGTAGAAGCTGATGTTTGCAGCTGCTCCCATCATCAGATGAAGGTGTGTTAAACATTATTATTCATTATGTTTAACACACACTCTTCACTTTGCATTATTCTCCATGTTTTACCTACAAATATGGAGCCTAAATTTGAAGTGTTTTCCAAAAACTATATGTTCGCTCTGCAGAGGAAATTTAGAGATTAAACATCCGCTTCTTAAACAGGATTAAAAGCACTGCTGGGGATGTATCACAAATTAGGTTGAAGACAATTAGTAATACAGTTATGTTTTATGATTACTAAGAATTAACCAGTATAACACATCCCTGTCCTTCCATCCCTAAATGCAATCCTAACCTAAAAGGGAAAATTTCCAATAAACATGATGGGATCAAAATAATGCTAAAATAAGAATCTGCTTGCATTTTATAAGCACAAAACCCCAAATTAATTATATTTTCAAGCCTTCTCTTTGTCCATAACTTCAAGCCATCCTTACAGACTTTAAAGGACGAAGCTGTAGCTAAGCCAGGATAAATCTATCAGTAAGATGAACAATTTAAAGTTCCTACTTTCTTGTGATCAATATTTTTGCTCCATAAAAGACTAAGTACCAAAAAATCCAAGTAGTTCTAAAGGATTGTTAAAGATTGATCTCTAAAGCTAATGTGATGATATTTTAATACAGTAGCAGTATTTTTTTAACCTAGCCTCTCTTGGAAATGGCTGCTAACTTTAGCCTCTAACCAAATGTAATGGGATTTATGCAGCCTCCTAACAGAACCCCACCTCAACAATCCTGAAGCAAGACCATTAACGGACATTTATGTTACTTCATACAACAATAATAAGACTTTTTTTAAAATCGGCATCTGGAAAGTTTTTGATGTGAACAAATCAGTGGAGTTCTCCTTTTGGTGAGGACAAAGATTCGTAGAGAAACTGAGCAGGATCTTTGTCATTTTTATGACTCTGTTGGCTCAAATCAAAGGCATGGGTTGGTGTCCTTCAGCAAATCCTGGTTTTACATTTCGCAATCCGTTCAATCAGAGAGAGAAAGAAACAGAGAGAGGAGGCTCTGCTGAGGATAAATGACATTCAGAGGGTTTATTTTTGGCAGATTTTAGCCTCGTGAAAACATGTAATAGGCCGATGTGTGGGTGGAAGTAGTCGCTGTCGCTGACATTTAGAGATACAAAGAAACTACAAGGTGAGCTGGAATATGGCTGTGAATGTCTGTTTTATTTTTTTCATTCATTTTTTTTTTTTGCAAGCAAAGGTGACTGATTTATCAGCCTTTATGACTAAAATAATACTTAGACGTTATAAATGCTTGGCGGTGACTTTAATGGCTTAATTCTTTTAAAAAACAAATAAGAGCTCTGGTTCTAGCAGATTTACAACTAATGCTAAATCAAGACACTTTCATTAGGCAAGTATGTAGAAAAACAAGATTACACACTTCCATCAGGAATGGGAATTTATGAGTCCGTCAAGAAAATATCTCAGTGATTTACAAAAAGATGCGATCATAAGTTTCCCATTCCTTGGATCTGGATAGTGCCCTTGGTGCTCTTGTAGTTTTCTGATATTGACAGCGCACAGATTGGTGGTGTAGGTATTGCTCACAATCTTAGAGCCCATTTAGTGGGAGTGTCACTCCGCCCAGACAGACACATTAGCGCTTTCACACACATACATGTAGACGTGAACAGAAGACACAGCAGTGTTAACAGAGGGGTTGCTCTCAATCTATGGAAACGTAAGCTGCTATTGCCTTATTGAATTTAGTGTTATATGTAGCACTGAGGGTCTGCCTATGAAACATTTTGCCTTGCAAAATTATTTATAGTACTTGAAATTGTTCAAAATCTATGAATGAAAATTATAAAGAACAACTGCAAACTTACACAGCCATGGTTTTCCACCTAAACCTAGACTTGTGGAGAAAAATAGGAAATTAATAAAATCTAGAGGAGCTACAGAGAGTCACAGCTCAGGTGGGAGAATCCCACTGCAGGACAGTTTTAAAAGACATCTATAAGAAACATGCTTGTAGTTCATCTTAAATCATGTAGGGGGCACTGCAAACATGTGGAAGAAAGCCTCGTGGTTCATTGAGGCAGTACATCACCTGTCAAATATGGTAATGGCAGCAAGGTGCTGTGGGGACTTTTTTCCCTATCATGGACAAGAAAACTGGCCTGAGTTAATGAAATGATAGATGCAGCTAAATATAGGTTCTTCCTACATAAGTGACAGTAAAATGAAAATGTTTCCCTCTCAGTAGGACAACACTTAAAGGATCAATGGAATGCTTCATATCGTAATATTAATTAGTTAAAATGCTCCAATAAAATATCCAATTCCGAATCTGTGCCAAGTCTTAAGAAATGATGCTTAAAGTCACTCTTATCCAACTAAAGTCACTATATCCATCTTGACTGAGTTTAAGCTAATTTACAAAGAAGAATGGAGAAATATTTAGGTCTCTAATTCAGTTGTTGCATCATATAATGCATTTTTTTTATCATATCATGATAAACAAAAAGCATGACTAAATGTCTGCTCCTTATAGAAGTGCCATGGATTTCTGTACCCAGAATATAATGGATCCTCGTTCTTTAATTCAACATGAACATTTTAGAAGCAAGCTTTGTAAATAACACATTTTTGCTTAGATAAAATAATTAATTCATTTTTAGTAGGTGGATAGGCTGTTCTTTATCTGGGGTTTCTGTTAGGAATAAACACAAGTTAGCTACTTTTAATTTTTAAATTAACTCAATCCCATGTTTCCCATAGGACTGCAGCCCTACTCTAGACATGCAAAGCTGATAGACATACCTCTGAAAAACACTTGCTGCTGTTCAGTCATGAAGGCTGAGTACATAAGCAGGCCACACCATCTAGATCTGCATTTGTAAAAAATCTCTAAAAGCTCTAATCTGTTTCTATAATAAAATAAATTAAATATGCTGAATGTAACTAAATAAAAAAAAGAATGTGTTAAAGGAGTATAAATACTTTTGCAAGGCTTTGCAGCTGAGAAGAATCTTGTGTTCGGTTTGCCAGAAGAAGCACTGGCTGTACGTTTTAGTAAAAATGACAACCCAGTCGACATATCTTATAGCCCTTTTTTTTTGGGTGGGGGTTAATGTGCACTCTGGGGGTGTCAAGGGGGTGGGGGTATTGCTGCGTTTAACGTGATGCGCATTCTGGTCACATCTGCATTCTGTGACTAAAGAACCGTTTCACTGCCTGTGCGTCCTCTCTGCAATAATAAGCATGAATCAAAACCTTGCTGTCAGAGGATTATAGGCATCATGCTCAAAACTGGTACCGTATTGGAGAATGGGGAAGGTGAGTCACAGTGTTTCTGGGGTCAACATGCAGGACTTTAATACATTACAGCAAAGACTAGAAACATGTTGCCCCCCTCGACGCTGATACAGGTTTTCTTTTGGATTATTGGGCAGAAGTGACTAATGAACCTGGTCGTACTTTAGGAAGACTGCGCAGAGAAAGTGACACAAGATGGTGGGGCAGATGGCGATTAACATGGTCAGACACACAAGCAAACAGACGGGCAGAGAGATGAAGAGTTAACGATAAGGTCTGCTCTCCTGAAGATGCTGAGAAGCAAAAGTGCAAAGTGGTCAAACTATTCACATAGTTTTGTCGTTGGTTCGCGGTGCTTTTCATCACAACTAATAGTACAGCGTATAAAAGGTGTGATGTAGCAGAAAGAAAGTTTGGGAGATTAAGGAACGATTGACTCAGAGGCTGGAGTAGTGCAGATGCAGAAATATTCTAAATCAAATAAAATCTTTATATTCTTTTCTTATAAACTCACTCTCCCGTGTTTGCATTGATAACATTACAATGTAGATGTTGCATAATGTATGCAGATATATTTACAATAGAGCAGTTTCACATGTGTGCTTGTATATTGCACGTGGTTTTTCAATGTAGACGCGGGTGTCGTGTGCGGAACACGGTGTGTTTCTGGTGTTTTTGTGCACACGTATTTTTTTTTTATGGCTCTCCTCCTCATCAGCTGCGGCCCTCTTCTGCTGAACGCTGGTCGGACTTGAGTTTGACGAATTCTTTGGCCACGTCGTCGTTGTTGCGCTGAGAGAGGATGCGCAGCACCGTCAGGCCCGTCTCATCCATGTGGACCCGCCTTCCGAGCGGCAGCCAGCAGGTGACGCTGCCCTTGTTTGCTATGTCCTTCACCTGCAGCACGGCCATTCCCACCGTGCGGTCCTCCCTGGCGAAGCAGTAATCCTTCACACACACCTGCAGCTCGTAGCTCTCTGGACCCACTTCGGTGCCTAGCGAGCTGACGCACAGCAAACATATTCTCAGTTTCAGTCATGGATCATTTCAGCTCCAGCCAAAGCAATTGAATGGATACTTACTACTGATAGCTCTCACTGAACTTTGGTGACCAACTGTTGTTCTTGGACTTGGTGGCAAATTTTCTTTTCTTATCACTGAGGTGAGGCCCGATAATGTAGACTTCCACAAAAGGCCTGAAACCCTGTGCTTTCCATTTCAGGTCATTAGCTGCCACCACTGGAGGAAAAATGCAAAGTGAGCAAAGAAGAAGTAGCAGAAAAGCAGGACTCATGCTCCTCTAGTAGCTACCTTTAATACTGATCTTGTGCTCTCCGTTTGGCTGGGGTAAAATGTCCACGTTCATGACCACTTCACCCACCGCGTCCACTCCTGATGCTGCAAAGGGACATGCAGATATAATCATTATATCTATGACAAACTGAAGTGTAAAAGATATTTAAAAAATCCACTGCAAAAGTATTTACACCCCTTAAAGTAAAAGAAAAACAGTCATTTTAGTTATTACAGATCCACATGAAGTAGCTCATAATTGGGATCTAGAGGCAAAATGATTGACATTGCTCCAGTTTTCGTTTGTTTTATTGAATCAAAATCTAAAGTGGTTTTATTCAGCTTTCTGCCTATGAAAGCTTTCTTTCAGGGTTTACTTCTCTGTGCCATTTGAAGAAGATCCCAATAGCATGATGCTGCCACTGCCGTGTTTTGTTCTGCTGAGCGTGTCATTGGGATGATATGCAATGCTGGTTTATTGCTACCTGCTGCTTTCTGCATGTACCTTTAAAAGCACAGTTTTGTTTTATCTGACCTTAGCAGTTTTTTTTCCACTTGTTTAAACTACAAATTAGACTTTTTATGGCTTTCTTTTAGAAGTTGCTGAGAACTATAAAAGTTATTAAAAGACTGCCACCTGGGCTTTGAATCTCTGATCATTCAGATTTACTACTCCTCAAATCATTACTCTTCTTCCTTTAGATGTAAGTTTAGGTGGACGACCATACATTGACTATTGCTCAGACCATGGTGTTGATCTGAAGAGGAATGTGAAATGTTTTAAGCTTTTGAAAGGGTTTTACAACCTAACCTGCTTAAATTTTCCTCATCTTTATCCCTGACCAGTCTGCTGAGATCCTTGGACTCACTCATTCTTTTTGTTAACCAATGATCCCTCACAGACCTCTGGGGTCTTCACAGAAAAGCTAAAGTTGTACTGAAATGAAATAACAGGCTATAAAAACAAATTTGAAAGGAAAAGTAAAAACCTGTTTCTATTCCAAATGAGTGTATTTAGCACCTAAAAAGCTTCAGCAGGACTGAAAATATTAGCTTATTGACAGTTTGACCAAAAATACGCATGGATTGAAAGTTACCTTTCTCTGGTGGGGTGTCTTCATTTGCAGAATACCTGATTCCTTTTCCTCCATGGACTGATGAAAGCAGAAAACAGTTAAGATTATGAGGTGACACAGAGGTAAAAGGATCATTAAACACACTAACTGTAGGTACTAAAGCAGATCACATATCATTCAGATGTATGTAGCAGCTGGGGGAAATTCTGACAGTAAACATTTAGTAAGATGCAAAAAAAAAAACACAAGAATAGCAGACAACCCTTTGCATAATTAATATTTTTTTCCAAATCACTGTAAACACAATCTATTTTGAGTCCATAAGTGTACCAACATAGACTTTTAACAGGTTTAAGCTATCCTTTAGCTCCTAATCTTTACTCTTTCAAAATGTATCTGTTGGTGTTTGTGGGAAGTCGTACCCTGAGCATGCTGAGAGAGGATAAACTTTCTGATGAGCTTGTCAGTGGCCTGTGTGTACAAAGACAGGGCGTAGCGCAGGGACTGCAAATCTGGACTCTTCTCTAGGAACGTCTTCTTCAGGCCAACTCCGCCAGCATGGAAATATTGCTGTTTAACAGATATGACACAAAGAGAGATTACTTGACGAGCTCCAAGGCAATATGAGCTTATGGGATGTGCTTTTACTGTGCAGGGCAGTTGACACCAGTAATAAAGGATGGGACCATGTTTCAAGCTGCTCTGGTTATTCATTTAATCCAACTATAAGAAATCTCCAAGCCAGGTGCACTAAAGAAAAAACCTAACAGATAACTGAAACGCCTGTGGATCAGTTGCCCCCTTTGCTCCTTATCTTGCACCAACTAAAGGACACTATAGAATCCTGAAGTTAACCTGCTTTTTCCCGTTCAAAACCACTTCTGATTTGTGCTCACCCCTATGCCACTTTGATGTCTCTAAGTTGCAACCATTTAATTTTTCAGTCCACTTTGAGCATCAAACCAGGATTAATTATAACTACTTTATTGTAATCCAAAGATTGACCCAAGCAGGAAACCACTGGGCAATTCTTTGTGAGCTTTTCAGTCGACCTTAAAAAGGTCAGTTTTGAGCTTAATTTCTTGCTGAAGCACTTGGAATGATTCTGAAACATTTCTATGCTAAAATTACAAAACAACAGCTTGGAGTTAGAAACTTCAAATAAATCAAACTGTTTAAAGCAGATGACTTTATTAAAGTTAACATTTCAATGGTTTAAAATCTAATGTTATTTAATTTTTGGATGCCACCAAAACAAAATATATTTTATATCATAAAAATCCTATATTTTCCTTTTTTGTGTTCAATAAAAAATCATATTCGAAAAAGTAAAAATGCCATTCAACAGATTTTAGACTAAAAAAAAAAAAAAAAAGACAATCAATTAATACCAAATGATATGAGCACCCTTCAGTAAAAAAGCATCATTCTTTTTTTAGAGATTTAGAATGGGATCCCTAGTGGGGAGGCTGTCATGGTTGTGTTGTGTTCAAGTGCCTTTATCAGCTCTGCTGGTGGCAACAGGATGAGACAAAGAAGGAGGGCTTTTGCAGCTGCTAGACTTGACATCAATACAGTGTCTAAGATCTGTTAAATGTCATTCTTTTCTGCAGTTAGTAATTTTGGATGTATTGTTATGCAAATCAACCCAGCCTCCCTGCAGCTGAGAAGATGGATGTACGAAGAGTCAACAAGCAGGAGAGGAGCTCACTTTGCAAATAATAAAGCTATGGCACAGAGAGGGGTCTGTGCTGAGAGAATTAGCTGTTCAGAGGAGAGATATTCTCCGTTACACACACACACACAAAAAAATCAATGCTCAGCAAGAGTCACAGAGAAAATGACACTCTGTGGGACTCTTCTGGTTTGTGGAGAAGAGGATCCATCAAAGGAGACAAAGATCTGACATACAGTGATAGCTGAGCCTGCAGTTCCTGAGCACAGAAACAAACATACAGGCAATACAGCTCAAACAACCAAACATGAGTGGATAGAAACTATATTTTTTAAATTTCTATAAAGCATCTTTGCATAAAAGGTTAGGCCAGTTGCTGTGGGTTTGGAGCTTATCATTCAAGCTATCATTGTCTTTGTTATTAAAGCATGTTCATCAGGTCATGTGAACCTGATGAACATAAAACAGTGTGGGAAAACACATGCATTGGAAATATTCCAATTAAAAACAGAAGAATTCAGGTAGTGATTAAAATTGGTTGATTTATAATGACTTGTAACTGACTTAGTAAACACCATGTATGAGTTATACTGTCATGCTAACGGTACTTCAGTATGGAGGTGGTTAATTTGGAAGAAAACTCAGTCTCCTGTTTCATGTATCAATAAATAACCATTAAAGCTGTAGGGAGCTATTTTTCTACAGAGACAGGTGCTGATGATTTTGCTCCTTTGCTATTTTATACTGTTGCAGTTTTAGTTGTTTTGCATTCATGCTTTTCAAGAGCAGAAAGCCATGGAACATCATATCATTAATTCATATCATAACGTGATTGACAAGTTATGATTTCATATTGACCACATATTCAAGTTTCAGAGTTATTTGAATAATAAATGTTGGTTGTAATGAACCAACTAATGAATTATTTGTAGATTTTCTATTAAATTCATGTATATTGTATCTTTACAATACTGGCAATGCTTTTTCGAGTAATGAACAACAGTCTTCCAAAGATTTTTATTCAGAATTTATTTTGGTTAAGAAAAAGTTGATATAATTTAACAACATTTTATTTTTTATTTTTGAAACAGGTAAAGTGGGAACTAATACAAAAAAACTGATGTTTCTGTTTGAGGGGTTAAGCTATAGAACGGTCATAATGATGATCATTGAAGAAGATTAAAGAACATTAGATGATTAAATAAGTGTGATAATTACTTTTCTTCTTTTTTATGATATTCTTTTTTTCTTATTGGGTCTGTTTTTCCTTTTTCAGATTCTGATTTTGAAAACTATTAGATACAAACACATTTTTCATGATTAGAAGATGTATGTACCGGTATCTAAAATAAAGTTCAGTCATTCAATATTTCTTCAGTTAGTGAAGGAAAAAACTTACTGAATCCAGATTTCAGCAAGACATTTAAGAGGAAGTCAGATCATATTCCAACTAATTTGATCTATTATTATAATTCTTTTTAACCTTAAAAGGCTTTCTATGGTGTCATACGCTGAACTGGGAAATGTTGTCAGACTCTTACCTAACAAGATAAAAAGATTCTAGACTAACAGTGACAAAAAGTGTAATTATGTTATTATTTTTTGTTGGTTTTAAACCAGTGATATCTTGTTTTATAATGTCTGCCCTAAAACATAAAGTAAGAGCATGCCTCTATATTAGGGATGGAAGGAGGCTAGAAAGAACTATATAAAAAGGCTGTCAAATTTAGGCTCTTAAAGCAAACGTCAGATAGGCTTAAATGCTAATATTTAGATCATGCAGCATCAAGCAGTTGTAGTACCTTAATAGTATCTAGTGCCAGCTCTATGACTGCACACTGTTTGGGAGTCAGAGCTTTGGCCTCTTCTCGGCCCATGTGCTCCTGCAAGACAAAAAAAAGGCAAAAGAATAAATATTTTTCACCGCCATTTCCAATACACACATATAAAAGATTTCATTTATCTTCCTGCCATCTGCATCAGTCACCTTGAGTTTGGAGAGCTGACCCAACTCCTTAGCAGCGTTAAAGATCATCTGAGTTCCCTGTGAAAGGAGTGATAGACATCAGTGACGACAGAGAGAAGATAAGAGTAGCAGCAGCCTTTGAAGGGATGTGCAGGACGGCGGATTTGTAAAGTGAAAGGTGTGTGATGGAGAGTACAGCTTTAAATTGTATTATTCGATGAGTTGGTTGGAGTGAAAATACCCTTTAAACAAACACAATAAACAACCACCTTGGGAGAAGTTTATAAGAAGAGGAAGGACTTTAGGAGGTTTAAGTGTTTTTGTGAACAGTCAGCATTGGTTGGATGTGCTGCCATTTAGATTAAGCTCTGATGCACTCCACTTAGGGGGAAACAATTTGACAGGAGTCACACAGTGTGATAGGGCGCACATGTTAAAGGCAGTGGTTCTTCATGCTTTTAAAGGCTATTCACACATACTTACAATGACCTATAAGGAGAATAAGAGCAAAATGGGAAAATGGCAGGATAGATGAGTTACTGTTCAATCCCAGTTAAACACACTATCATAGATGAGGGAGAGGAGAGGAAAGGAGTGTTTCTGTGTGAGAGTGTTTTCTTATATACCGTCTGATCGGTAAGTGTTGGAAGCACAATAGTTTTTTCCATTGTGTTCATCACGAGTTTCCACAGTTCCTTCAGCACTCTCTTCAGGACTGTCTTCTCACAGATCTTTGCAAACAATGACAAGCTAAAACACAAACAACACACAATGTGTCAAACCACAGGAGAAAAACACATCTGAGATCTGTAGTTCTATATTCATCATACACCAAGGGGGGGGAAAAGCTAGGAAGCGGTTTGATGTATGTATAAAAAGAGAAAGCACAGATCTGGGAAATTATTTTTTCTGGTAAAATATTACATAATGAAATGGAAACAACTGATTGCACACAAAAAAAGAATGCTAAGATGTTTGCAGACAATAGAAAAAAAGCTGAGAAACAAAAAATAATGATTGAACTTTATGCCCAGTGGGGGTGCTGCATAAAAAACAAAAACAAAACACAGACATCTCTGTTCTAAAAATCACTGCATGAACTGTGCAGCGCCTCCTAAAAACTGTCATAGATTAATTTTGCTTTGAATGGAAAGTTGAAACTTGTGGTGAAGTAAAGACAGACAGAATAAACAGCTGATATTTTTTTGCCATGCTGTAAATAACAATGGTCTCAGATAAAGCCATACAGATTCTTGGGGATTTTTAACTTATCATATCAAATAATTTAGGAAAAGCATAGATGATGAGTTTCAAAACCTTCATCTGTGACCATCTAAGCTAACAGGTGTCTTATTAAAGGCACCAATTGCAGCATAAAAGTGTTATCTTTAATAATGGCTTACATTATGTACTGTCTACCATCTGTCGGGGTTCCACTAGGGTCTCCTTTTGGACCCCTCTTGGTTAGACTTGTTGATCATGTTCTAACATACTGTATTCCCAATGTATGTGCATGACACTATGAATTTTATAAATAGTTACACTTCATGATCTTAATCAAAATCAGACCCATATTGCAGTTGATGCATTTGCAGCTCTTGGGGGGATTATGTGAGTTTACCAAATTCACAACCAGCATAACCTTAATCTGCTAGCATCAGCAGTAAATAAAGATGGATGCCTTTTTCTATGACATAGAACTTTTTTACTAATAGATGTTAATCCTTTTTAAAACTCAACTCAACTCAACTTTATTGTCAAATGTGCTACATGAAACATACAACACAGATGAAATTTCCATCCCCTCAACCCCTAATAATAAATAATAAAAATAATAAATAATAATAATAAAAACTGAATATTTTAGGTTGAACATGTTTTAGCCTTTCATTAGCCTTGAATTACATAGGTTTTATCTTTATTTCATAAAAGATAAGAATGCAAATTTGTTGTGTGTTTGAGATCTAGGACTGATGTTTGGAAAAGTTCACAACAAAAAAATGAGACAGCTATATTGTATGTTTCATTTGTCAATTAGTGGACAGAAACAAAGCCACAAAAGTACATCATCATGTAAAAATGATAGGAAAAAGCCCTCAAACATTTAAAATATCTAATTTAGTGATTTTGTTTTCAGCACCATTGTTTTTCAGATCTAATTATGATACTTGAAACAATGATCACATTGATTGCTGCAATATAAAATGTTCTTCTACAAATAGATTCATAAAACAAAATAAGAACTTTCACTTAATCATTTTAAAATTAAGAGTAAAACAAAGTATTTAGTTCCAAGCATTTTTGATTATTGCAAATATGTTTGTTTTCAATATAAGACTATTTTGGTTAGTCTAATTAAAAGTATAACTATAGAAGTAACAAATATGTATTGTCATTTCATAAGGTTTTTTTTAAAATAATATTTACTTTGTAATTTAGACATTTTAAATGATTTATTATTGCAGAACCTGAATAATTCTTTCCCCCTTTCTAACATCCAGCCTTTCTTACTTGCTATCCAGGAAATCCATGATTGGCTGCAGGACGTTGTCAGCCTCCTGAACCACACTGCCATTTGCTGGGACAGTCTGACCTTTCACCTGGGCGAGGATGTCCCCCATCTGCCTCACGTTATCCTCAATCTGGGGCTGGAAGCTATAACAGAACCCGACAGAGAACAATGTGAGCAAAGCCGTAAGCTGCAGAACAAAAGTTTGCAGCCAGTTTAAGCAGAAACTCCCACCTGACAGCAAAGATGCGGCTGAGGTCATCCATGACGCTGTTTAATTTGTTCTGCAGCTCTTTTAGGAAGTCACTTGCCTCAACGTTGAGCTAGAACAAAGATAAGGTTCATTTGTAATGTCAGTAAGAGAAAACAGTATAGCTCAAAGTATTTTTGAATTTGAAAATAATTAATAAAATATTCTTTAATTGAATGGAATTTAATTATTATTATTCTTTATTCCTCTAGAGCTTTGTGTAGGTTTTATCACATTGCAACTACAAACCTAAAAGACTTTTAGGCTGTTAAATAACAACAGTGTGTTTTCAGTCAGGTTTCAGAAGATCCTTCCTATCTACAGCTATCAACATCTACAACACCTGGTTAAAATAAAAAAACTATGAATTACAGCAACATTTAATATTCATTTGAGATTAATAAAGTACCTTTTGATAGAGAGGATTTCAACACAAATAGGTGGACAACTGTGGAGTAGAAGTTCAGGAATAGATGGGCCCTGATTTAGCCCATCCTGCTGCAGCTCTATATTAATGTTTACAGTTTATGTTCCTCGTTCCTCCCTGGTTTTCTTCCAGGGTGGTCCTGGATGTAGCTACATCCATATTCCTAATAACTCTGACCAGCTTTTCAAACCCAGCAGAAGTAGAGATTCTCATAACATGATGTTGTCTACATCATGTTTAACTGTGGGGATACTGTGGTCAGGATAATGTGTAGTTATTGTTTTTGTAGAGGTTTTTTTTCTTTAAAAATGCTCTATTTTGCTGTGGCCACATTTTTGCTGTCTCTTGCAGTCCCATTCGGCTATAGCTTTCTTTTAGCAATACCTGTCCATCCAACAGATTCCCGAACTACAGCTGTGGCTTTCTACAGCTCCTCAATGGACATTTGGTCTTTTCTCTGATTAAAGGTCTGTCTCTCCATTCCTTAGTCTAGGTAGACAGTTTGTTTTGGTCCTCTAACTTAATCCTGCATCAATTCTTTTTCATAATCTTCCCCTTATCTGCTTTGTTCCATGAGCTTAATAATGTAGTTTGTTTAGTCTGACCTCTAAAACACAAAATTATCACACAGAACAGCTGGATTCATACTAACAGTAAATCAGACACAGGATGAAATCTGACGGAAATCGTTTAAACTTCTAATTGTGTATAATCCTCTTTTATTTTGGGTTAGTCTGTCACTGGAATTATCAGTAAATTACATTGAAGTTTGTGCTAAACTAGAACAGGATGGAAAAAAAACCTACATCTTTTCCTCCCATGGCCTCAAACATCTTCTCCAGCTGAACCCGGAGCTGCTGGATGTTATTGATGATGATACATGGCTAAAAGGAGGAAAAAAAGAAAAAAAAACATTAAATAGCATAGAAACACACACCTCTCTTAGTTCTCTTTTAGCTCCCATCTCCTATTTATAATCTGCCTTTACCTTTGTGCTGCAATCAATCACTCTGCAGCACTTTTAACTTTTTCTTAAATGCTTCTTTTGCATAAACATGTAGTGGTTTAGGACAGGAGAAGCTGCAGTCTTCTGTAATTACTGCTGCTCTTGGTGGGGGTGGGGGGTTCTGGTCTCTGTGGGAGTGTAGCCTACTTTCCCCCTCCAAGTCTATACCACTTTGAGCTAATTACACAGCAGCCCTAATTGAAAGTCTCAGCTCTAGGACTGAAGAGATAGGAAAGAAAAAACAGGAAACTAAAAAAAAAAAAAAGAAGCTAAGATCACACAAACTTCAATAACTCACCTCTTTCTTTCTAATATCTATATATTGTATATAGATATCTATGTACTGTGTTTAAATATTGCAAACACTTACCACTTTCTCTTTTTTGACATGATTTGGGAAGTCCTTTGCTATGATGTCAGCATAAGAAAGCAGGACATTGCCAATAGTCTAGAGAAAGACACCAAATGAAAAATAGGACATTATATTATCTTGAAATCTAAGGTAAAGATGTTCAGAAGGAGCAGAGAAGAAAGTCACCTTGGCGAATCTCTTCATGTAGTTGCCAACAATCTGAGGATCAGGACACTCCAGCTTGCGAATGATTTCGAAGCTCTGATTAAGCTGAGAGAACACGTCCACCACCGAGCATGAGAACAAAGCGTGTTCCGACGTGACCTGGAACTGGAGACCAAGAGGGGCAGCGGGGGGACCAGAGGGAAAAGTTGAATGATTTGCTTTATGGTACTGATGCTATCAACACTAACATCCAAGTTTCCGAACCCGGACACTGAGAGGATTTATTCCCCACAAGAGGTTCCACCCAGTGCAGGAACAATGAAATTGCCCCCCAGCTCAGCTGCCTGTGACTGGAATCAAAACACTTGTGGGTTGGTTTCTCTGAAAGCCTTTGGATCAGAGGCATGGGGGGGTAATCAAAGTGTTATGATGAGGAAAAGTGCCCTCATTAGCAGCCCGGCCATTAGCCCAGAGCTAAATAGCGTTACGGTATGCGACTGAGCTCAGGGACCACCATCTCGCTGATGCAGGAAAGCAGAGGCTGCCTTGGGCGACAGTAATTGGACTCAAAGGATCCATGACATATGATATGGGAGACTTTTCAGCTGCTCTCTATCGACCTTCCCGCTGCGGGTACGTAGGTGTGAGACGCTGCATCGTACGCGTGTGTTTACACTAACTCGTACAGGAGCATCTGCTCAAATCCACAGCAAAGTGTTTTCCACAAGCCTTTGCTATTGAGTCATCATCGATAGCCTTGAGGCGTCCAATCTGCTGCCTTCTCACAGCTTGGAATGTGAGTTGCAAAGTTGAATGTGCATAAAAGAAAATCATGAATATTTTCCCCTTTTTATGGGGAATTCACCGCAGAGATCACAGCCAGGTTAGTGCCTCAGCAGAATTCAACTTAAATTTATTGCATATCAGTTCCCAATAGTTGCCTAACATTTTGTAAAAACTTTATTAGCAAATATGTTTTTTCTTTTTAGCACTTACCCCATCTTTCTTGTCCCTCTCCAGTGCTCCATGGAGAAAATCTCTGGAAACTTCTTCGTTTTCATCCAACCACATGATGACGAATGGCTCGAACCAGCTGCACAGAAAAGGTCGAACAGGTGTGAGATAAATCTTTGTGTCAGGGTGGTAAATAGGACAGGAGAGTTATTTAGCAACATAGAAAACACTCACGCTGGATACTCGGGTACGTGCTTCTGGAAAGTGGGCAGCTCTTTGCAGTACTCGTTATAAAGCCACTTTACCTTGAAGTGCAAATTCATGTAGTCTGCACTTTTACACAAGCGGTTCTTCTCATGCTCTAAATGTCAAAGAGAAAGATGGAATAAGGAGAAGCCAACACTTTGCTCATTCCCAATCCATGTATCTAGGGTCCATAGAAAAGTTATTTACAGCCTCGTAAGTTCTTACATTTTACCATTTCATATGGCTTTTGCATGATAAACAGAGATAATAAAATAAAATCCACTATTTGCTTTTAAAGACACCTAACACAGTACATCTGCGAATAATTGAATCTCAGTATATATCCAGTTGTTCTATGAAGGTCTTGGAGGTTTGTTAGAGAAAGTTGGTCAAACAGCATCATGAGGAACAAAGGACAAAGCCTACAGGTCAGGGAGAAAGTTGTGGAGATTTTTGATACGGGGTTAGGTTATAAAAGTGTTACTGTGGTTATCAACATCTCAAAGAATAGAGCTCAGAGCATAATTTGAACATGGAGAGACTATGGCATTAATGTCAACCCACCTAACACCTTAACCAAAAAGGAAGGAGAGCAAGGCCCTGCAGAGACCCACAGCTTGGGTTGAAGAGTTTTCAGCTTGTAGCCTGTCATTATGGCCACTAAGGCCATAATTACATCTTCTATGCAGTGTTCTGCACATATCATCATCTAAACACTTAAAAGTGGTATCTGACCATCTGACTTATAGCTGCATTCATAATAGAGAACTGCTACAAAGGGTTAAATGTTTAGTTACAATGCTTAGCAATGTTTAATTACTGTTAAAGCGAGTAGCATCCATCTTGAATGTGGAAGTCGGGTATCATTCTGTTATAACAAATTGAAGTTTTAAATTTTTACTTCTAAAGACAAATGGAGCGCAACATTAGCTACACACTCCAAAAATCTGGCCTTTTTGGATGGACTCCACTGCAGAAGGAAAGCCAGAGGAAATCCCATTTAAAGTTTGACACAATCTACGTAGAGGACATGTGGAGGAAGGCGCCGTTCTCATGTACGAAAATAACTGAACCTTTGGCTATGAGTGGAGAAAAACCTGGCAGTTTTAGCTGAACACGACCTCTCCAACATCAAACATCCTGACATGGAAATATTAGCATTAGAGTTATAAGGAAGATGGTTTCCCAATAAATAGAACATTAACAAAATTAATTAAAGATGGAGGTTTTTAACTAGACAAAACACGAAAGACCTCAAAGGTAAAGGAATTTGAAAGTGATTTTTAAAACTTACCCTCCATGGCGTATTTCATATCTTGTGCAAACATGTTCCACATGACTTCAGCGCTGATCTTCCCCACATTGAGTTCTTGGGGAAACCTATGGACAGACGACGGCAGCTGTTTCTATGTTCATTTCAAAACCCATTAGAGGTACTGTGTTACTAAAACCTCAACAAGAGGCAATTATTCTCATTGTTCCTCAAAAAATAACCCACAGGCAAGTTTGAATTAATCATCATGCATAATAAATTACATATCCTTCTTTAATCCCATTTTAAAAGGCTTAACTGTTTCTGAGATTGACCTCCATGTGTTCCATCTCTGTGGTCTTTATTAAAATAATTTCCAACAAAGCTGCTGTCTAATAAGTATCTAAATGAAAACACACTCACTGGTTAAGGCAAGGGGTGTATGAGTTTTTATCCTCCTCTATGATGGAAACAATCAATGTGATGAGCTTTGACCAGAAGTCCAGATTTTTGATGCTGGGACCCTGCTCATCTGGAGGGACAGCCTTCGACTGGAAACAGAAAGAGGTCAGGAATTCCCATTGGCACAGTAAGGGGAGAACACAGACCGATATGTATAAGAGTACTGAATGAACAACAGATACGTGCTTTGTACACATCCACTCACCGGGTCTGTCTGATATTCCCTGTTGTACAGATCGTGGCAGTTATTGAAGATGTATTCATAGGTGGAGTTAAGACAGGCTTTCACGCAGTCCTTCACCACCTGACTAGCCCTGGGGGGACTCTGCAACTCCTGGACCTGAACAGAAATAGAGAGAAGTGCATAAAGTACCTATCAGACCTGCAATACTTCAGCAGGACCTTATTTTACAGCAAATGCTGCTAAACAGCTTAATAAACTGTTCATAAACCAAAAAAACGACAAACTGCTTCAGAATGTATCCATGGGTTCATTTTATTTAAAGCTTATTTCTTTAGACTGAGTAAAAACACCAGCTTTAAGATGTGTGTGCTGACCTTCATTCTGAAAAATGTGATGCTTGTCAGCAGGTCAACCGTAGACTTGAGGTCTTGTAGCCTTTCAGGACTGCTGGCGGGGAAATTATTCTTGTGGCACAGACAGAAGGAAAATAGGTAAGAAACTGCAGCATCAACCAAATAACCCAAATAACACTTTCACCACAGCCCAAAAAAGGTGCATGTATGCCTAAAAATAGCACATGCAGATGCACCCAGTAAGTCACAGATAATCAACTGCACCCTTGAGACTACTTAGAGCGGCGTGTAAATTAGAGTCAGCGGTAAGTACCCGATACATGGACAGGTCGATCCTCAGGGAGTTGTGCAGCTGATCCAGCAGTTTGACAAACCTCTCCTTCTGCAGAGAAAAACAGAGCAGAGCTCAGAAACATTGCCCAGCTGGAACCAGCTGACTGCTAAAAAAAAACAGGACAGGATTTATTAGGCCTCACAGAGTTGCAGTGTTCAAATGTGACCTTTTATCTTTCTGATTGTGCTTTTTATTTTAAAATGAAATTTAAAACTCCTAATCCAACATGTAGGAATGGGAGATATGTGTAATATTTTATATCATTTGAATCTGCTGTACTTGAAAAGAGACAAATATAAAGCATGCAGGGATGTGAGTCCTTGGTACTTCTGCAGCGACGATTCGCCATTTTGCTTTTGCTCCAGAGTGAAACTGTATCATACAGTTCATCATGGTATTTATGTTCCCCATTATTTCCCTTTTAGCTTTCAATCAGTCACCAGCAGGGACAGTTCTCGTTCATCTTACTCAAGTAGTTTTATTTCTGGAACTTACACCAAAGTTTGATGCAGCGAATCTGTCTGAAGCAGAAACATTGTTGGAGGACTGGGTGGTGTGGGCGTAGTAGGCGTTGATGTTGGCGAGCAAGGTGCTCATCACAGCCGGCACTCCTGGGCACATGTACTTAGACGACAAGCAGGCGAAGTGGCTGTTGGGGAAAAATTGTAAAATGACATTTGTATCATTTTTCTCTTCCATTCTATCCTCACATGTATTCAGTCTTTTTTAAAACCCTCATGTAACCACTGAATGAATGGCTGTGTGTATTAATAAGATTTGGGTACTGACGTCATGGCCTGGTAGATGGACTCGACCCCATATCTCATGGCAAACTCATCCACAATCTCCTGTGCTGTTTCATCAAAGTACACCTTCCATGCATCGTCGCCTTTGGCATCTGGGATCTTTACTACACCTCCATTTTGGTCCTCAGTGGTGTACTGGAATAGGTGCTAAAAAACAGATGAAAGGACCAGAGAATACATTGAAATGTCTGAAGGTATTCATTTTACTACTGCTTGGCTGCTCTTCTGTTTGCAGGTAATAATTCACCTATGACTGTATCTTGCTAACTCGCTTAGTAAAGGAAATTAGTTGCAAAATTTGAAGATTCACATGTTAACAAACAATATCTCCAGTCCAACTGACCTCATGGAGACAGGTGTACTGCACATGGTAAGGGGCTACAGTCTCCTCTCCTTTGATCTCCACACTGATGTGCATCCGGATGGCCCCTGACACGGCAGACTTATCTGTTCTCTTATCTGTTCAATAAATGTAAGATATAGACCTCATTAGCAGGGGGAGATCTCCTGGATGTACAGCATTCGAGCTCTTTGGTTAAATGTTTTGACTTGCTTTTCCTCTTACATATTTTTTTAAATATCTGCCAGAGTTACTGCACGAAACTCACCCAGGTTGTACCAAACATCCATCTCTCCGCTCAGAGTACGCACTTCAATGATGGTCTGGCCCAGGAAGTCATCACTCTCACGTTTGAACCTCTGCTTCACACGGGACTTGATGTCGTCATCCTCGTCCCAGACACGGACCTTGATGCGATCGGAGGAGTTGTGGCACTCGCTGGAAGAGGCAGACGCAGCACAAACAGCAATTAGGCATTTTTAAATGGAAATATTGGCAAAAGGAACCCTTTGGTGATCAAAATGAGTTTAAAATATGCATCAGAAACTGCCAAAGTTTGCTGCTGTACTCACAAGTGAAAGCTCTCTTCCCAGACTGGGTTCAGGTTGCCATAGATGGTTTTGGTTCTTTTCTTGGTCTTTCCAACTTGGACAGTTACATAAGGGTCACTGGAGCCTGTTTTGTCTTTAGCCTGAAGACCCTGAGCACAAACCACTGAGGAGGAGAGCACAAACAGATAGCTAAAGACAATGACAGCACAGGATACACCAGATTATAAAATATCCTGTTTTAAAGTTTGGTGTTTTATTCTAATGGAGATCTACATCAGGCCCAATAAAAAAAAAAATGAAAGTTACAAAGCAATTTTGGTTGACTGTGGAGGGCCTGAGCCTGGGTAGAGCATTCATATTGGGGGCATAACAATAAATGCTAATTTTCACGAAAAACACTTGAAGCTACATTACCCGTACTTAATTTGAGCATATTTCTTTGCTTAGAAAATCTAAACAGACTTTATTAGAACTTGTCTGTTTCCATTCTGATTTTTAATGTACTTTTTCTTGAATCTAATGATGAGTAATTTTGAATTTGAAGCTAAGATCCTTATGTGACTTTATTACTTCTGCAGACATGTTTTCCATCAGCGCTGGGATTATGATAACAAGTGATTCAACTATTTAATAGTTTATAGCAAAATGTAATTGAATTACCACTAAGCCAGAACATGTAAAACCAGTGGGAAATGCAGCAGAGAGTGGGAACCATAGATTTAGCATAATTTAGATGTGCGGATGAACAAGTCAAAGTCCAAACAGTAAGAATATTACCTAAAACACTTGCAGGCAGAGCTGCAATAAAGATTGCTTTAATAATATTGAATCAGAGGGATACAAACTGTGAGAAACTGTTTTGTGTACGGCTTCATTTTCCTTCTACTTCACAATAATTATCCAATTTAAATTGTACGTTCATATAAAATCGAGTTAAAATATACTAACGTTTGTGTTTACTGTGACTTTCAAGGGTCACAAGACTCACAAGAGTCTAAAACAAACCTGTGATGCTAATCTTCGCTGACCACTTGGAGGTACCGTCGAGCACGCTCTGTTTGATCTGTTTCATGTGCGTGCTGTGCGTCGCCTTGTCCAATCCAAACACTTCTTGGATTAGCTCAAAGATCTCTGGCTTATTCCTCTCTCTGATCTTCATGCGGTCCTTCAGTACCATGATGATGTTCTGGGTGCGGTCCTCTGCTCCATGCTTGGAGCTCTTTTCCGCTGCCCCTGATGTGATGAAGAATTGCAATGAACACTTCTTGATCAGAACCCAACCAAACTTTTTTATGCAATAAGAAACTTTAGAGCTCCACTTAAAGTCATAATAGCACCAGATCCAAAACCCAACCATCTAATTATCCCACTTAACGCTTTGATCTAATTATTGAGTGGCTGTAAAAAGTACAACTTAGGCAACAGATCTTCAAATAAGGACAGAGGAGATAAATTCATTATGCAAACAATGGAAGATGTTAAAATGCAAAGTCTTAGGGAGATGGGAGGGGTTAAAAGAGCTCGGGTTGTGACAGTGCATTACTCAGCAGGTAAATTGGAAAGGAGGAAGGAAGAGAACGTGAGAGTGGATAGAGAAACAAGAATAATGGGATGTCAATCCCACCATTTAGTCAGAGAGACCAGGGGAATGGTCATTACTAAAGATACATTCATTTTGGGTGCATATTTGCGGATATGTGTGTGATCTTACGCTGCAGGCAGTCGGCGTTGAGAAGATCCTGGCACTTTTCGTGGCATTTAACACCACACTCAGAGCAGCGCATGCCCTGCCGCGCAATGCCCCACAGCAGTCCTTCACATTCGTAGCAGTATGTGGGGGTGGTGGCTGTCCACACTTCAAAGTTATGTGGAGTGGTGGAGGAGATGGGGTAAATTAAGGCCTGCAGGGTCTTTTTATACACATGGCTCTTCTGCAAGCACAGTGATGGGGGAGGGAATATATATTTTTAATTCTGTAGTGATAATACATAATGGAAAATTTTGAGAGCTGTGACAAACAGCCATGAGGAGAGAAAACCCACCAGCTCCTCATTGCCCAGAGTGGTTGAAGCCATGGCTGAGGTGATTCCAGCTTTGCGTGAGTTCTGCACCAGAGACTGAAAGCAAGAGGACAGAGAAAAAGAAAACAAATGAAAGTGTCTGAATATCAAGAACAGTTACATTTTATTGAATAGTAGAAAATGATATTCCTATACCTACCATTGCCTAAATAAGCCAGGCCACCATGAAACACAGGAAGAAAAATAGAAAAAGATGAGAAAATCATCAAAATTCTGTTATTTAAAGACATAAATAATGGTACAGTATAGTACAGTATAAGTGTTAAAACAAGCCTAGTCACAGGACCCTGGTTTTTCCTACATGATCTCAGTATAATTTGACCTGTTTTCAAAACAGATATCAGCAAATTCTCCAATAGCAAGACAGAAAACATCAAACAGTCTAATATGACTAAAATTACTGAGCCTCAATTAGCGCACCGTCAAATAGAGCATTAAAAAACAATTATATACAGAACAAACTAATCAACTCTTGAGGTTTCTGGTTTGGTTTCTTTCCTTTAAAAATATAATAGTAAAATAAGAGAGTTGGCAATAGCCATCAAAGGTTACACTTGGTTCTGAATTTTCGGGCTTTGAAAAGGCAAATGTTCCACAAGCTGTAAACCTCTTTTCACTTTAAAAATAACCAAAGCAACAAAGAGGCATGTTAGTAACTGCATAATGCTGTGAGGATGTTTTATCCTGGGATGCTGGTAAAAAAAAAAAAAGAAGACTTTGTGGGTTTAATATAGCTTAAACACATGTGAAACCCATCAAGCTTTAGGGATGGAAATGCTTCCTGGTAAGTAGCAGGCTTTTCCACAGTGATGAGCCAACAGATTTTACTCACGTGACTTCAGGGTTAAGGAGGGGTTTGGAAACATAGTCTCTCTATGAAGATTAATGTTCACTAATTGAAAGAATTCACTCTTATTTTTTAACACTGGAAATATTCTGTGTTAATTAACTGACAAGTGACTGTTAAATTCAATTAAAACTCTAGGCTACCAAGGTATAAAAAAGTTACAAACTGCTGTTATATAGAAACTTTTTATATAAAGAGAGGTTAAATAATGCGGAATTGGTGTGAGGTGTGATGTGCCATACTTTGTGTGTTTGCATTGTTGTTGTTTCTCACCAGATCTCTGACGAGAGGAATCGCTTTTCTCTTGCGGAGGTCAGGCATGCTGTCAATACTGTAAAGTGCACCTCCCATTCTGAATAAGACAATATTACATCAATACATAATAATTAATATGGCAATTACTATTTCTAACTGGTTAAAAAAAATAAATAAATAAAAAAACACAACCATTAAATAGTAATATCTGGTGAACTGTAAAGTGCCTTCAGATGACATGTGTAGTGAATTGGCGCTATATAAATAAACTGAATTGAATTATTAGTAGTGATGTAATATATCCATTTTAATCACTGATTGTAATGCTATGCAACAACTGGAAATGTTAGTTATTCAGACCTCCTTTCCTCAAAAACAAATAACAGCTCTCCCTCTGTATAATTGATTATTTTAGCTTATTCATAATTTTTAGAGGGAAAGAAATAATATTTACAATTAGATAACATGCCTCATTTCAAAATGTCTTTCCTAACAGAACTAGAGCAGCTTTATAAAGTAATAAGATTTCTACACATCTTCCCCTTAAAAACTCAACATTTTTCCAGGCCTTTATAATTTTGAGTACAGAATATTTATCCGATTTTGCAGTAGGTGATATAAGTTATCATTTTGCTCCAAATTATGAAACAGCACAACACTGAAGCTGGCATTGAATTTCACAGTGTGGTAAAGGAACATTTTACCCATCTTTGATTGGAAACTGTAGATGAGCTCCCTTTTAAAAAATTGAGAGGCGATAATCTTTGCAAATTTTTTTTGTAAGGTAATTTTTATGCTTTGTTTTGCATTCAGATAAGATTCAATACGACAAACCCCTATAACCCTAACCTTAGTTTAAAAACCTTTAGGCAAAGTTACTATAGGCCAAAAATAACAGTAACAGAAATGTTGCCCTTCATTATTTATGTGAGTGTTTTAATCTGTGGATTTTACAATAATTTCCTTAAAAAATGTAAATACTGGTGCTTAAAATGTTAACTGAACTCTTAGGTGGAAAATTTGAGACTAAAAATGCAATATCAATGTGACATATATTTTGAAGATGCATGCTCCTCTATAATAGAAAAAAAAGAGTGATTTTGGGAACTTGTGCATTTTTCTGTACTAAACTGTATTTTTCCTCACTCTTATCCAGCCCAGGAAAAAGGACACAATTCAATAACTTCACAGTATAAGAACTCTGAGTGTACAACGTTTTTCCTCAGAGACAGTAGATTTTTAGGGAGTACTTACCCTCCTTTACCAAACCATAGTGAGTTTGAGGTCTCTCCTCGAGCCTAAGTAAAAGAAAGAAAGAATAGCAAATAAGGAAAGAATTTTTCATGCTTGTCCCTGCTCTTTATTTTTTGCCATCATACTGCAGGGATGCAGCTATGTAAGAATAAAACATTTTTCAGACTCTTACAAACCATTCTTTCCATATTACTGTCAGAGGAAAAACTTTGTGGTTGAGCAAACAACCATACAGACAGACAGCATCACAGATCTGGACTGTGGATTTCAAGATGGTTGTTGTATTCAGCCAGTTTGCATGCACTAACCACTCATTCACTTTTAGTCAAAAGATCCAACAAGATCATGTCTGAACCTAGACCCTGCAGGGAACCACAGGCTTCAGTTCTACTTGCTAATCTTTTAATTTGTTTGACTTATTAATAAGAAACAAAATATATCAAGGTTTCTCCCCATTTTTATGCTGATCATATTCAGCTTTATTGCTAATTTAATTCAAGTGAACTTCATAAAACATCTTTATTATTAAATAGAACCTCTAAACAGCATCAGTCTGGTTAAAAAATAAGGACTTGTAGGTAAATAAATAAGGAACATATTTTTTAATATCGCACTTTACAGATGAACACAAATTGCTTTACAGTAAGACACATAAAAACTTAAAACACAGATCATCGGATGAATACTTTACAAATAGGCTACAACAAATAAGCCTCGAATGCATAGCAGTACTGGGCCTGTCTTTATGTCAACATTTTGAGCAAATTAGAATTTTTCTCTTAAATAACCAAGAACAGATGATTTTAAAGTCACTGAAACGCCTATAACCTAACTGCCACCAAATATGACCAATCTGCAAACACTTTAGCGAATCAGAGAGCAACACCTTTAAAGGGACACTATGCAACATTTTTCAGTTAATTAATGTGTTCCATAACGTTATGGATGACTAAATGAGT
>NW_015151114.1:375150-400140 GCF_000732505.1 Cyprinodon variegatus
TGCGCCTGCAGCTCAAAACGCGTCAACCATTGACTTTGCATGTAAACTCGCTGATTCTGTCGCGCCAGCTAAATCCAGTGTAAACGCAGCGATAGTCATTCGCTGCTAAGCTCAAAACAACCGCGCCTGGCTTGACGGAGAAACCAGGAGAACAGCTGAGCATATTTACGACAGTGCACTTTTACTTTCGCCCTCTGGAGGGAGCCTCACTGGAAAATCAACACCGGTTGCATAGTGTACCTTTAAAAACGATGGTTTTAATTTTGACCTCACTAGACAGTTGATAATAAATCAGTTCTTTAAACCGAGAAACATTTGAGAGTTTTAATATCTTCTCACACAACTGGAGCTGGAGATGATCTGTCACATATTTAACTCTCCACATCTTGAAGGCTATAAAAGAAATCTTTTACATAAATAAGAAGCCAAAAATGAGCCTGCAATTCATCACCAACAGGAAAACATTTATTTCACTGTGAAAACCTCAAACTGGCTCTCCTAAAAGAAGCAGCGGCATCTAGGAGGAAGGTTTACAGGTCTATAACTCTAATTAAGATGTCTGCAGGTTTCCACAAAATATTCCCTGATTATCCAAAGTCATACTGTTGAAAGTAGAAATGATCCATCAGTAAAAGGTTGTAGTTTACTGTACAATAATTAGCAATCACCGAACAGTACTAGTATAATGGAACAAAATAAATCCAAGTACTAGCTTTTGATTTTATGTGAAGAAAATATGGACCTAAAATCATTAATTGCATCAAGTAGTGAATAATATTCAGAAATATTAATAGTTGAAGATTTTAGTCCAACCTTTTCTTTACCTGCCTTCTTTACTTTGAGTTCTTGTTTTGTTCATGTACAGCGCGTTTAATTCTCTTATTATCACAATGTGCTACAAAAATAAACCTGCCTTAAAATAACTTTTTGAAGCAATAGAAAACATATTAGAAATTCTATTTTTGACTCATTTTCTAGGATCTGTATGGTTTATGGATTGGGTTTAACTCTGATCTCTTAGGTTGTTGGTAATCTCATCTCAACTGGTTCTTTAAAATCAAAAAAGATTTTTCTCGATAGGATTTATGAGGAAGTCTATTTTGCAGCTTGTTTATCTTATTCTCGGTTTTATCCTGTTATGCCCCCTGAGAGATTGTCTTTGTATTTCTAATATCCTGGAAATAATTTTGTGCTGCTAAATAGACAACATAAGTAAACTGCAGTTTCCGAAACATGAATGTAATTAAGCTGGAGTTTAAAACCTATATTTCTAACCTTTACTTCCTCCTAAAAAAGCAACGAATGAGAATATGGTGGGACAACTCTCCTAAAATATCAGAGAGGAGATAATTTAGCTGTGGAGATGAATAAACAAAATGGAAATATCTGAAATGTCAGCTTGTAGAACAGAAGGCATCACCGATTGGCAAACGTTTAGGCTGCACCTACCTCTCAGCATGCTCCAGTGATGGCCGAGCAAAGTGCATGTGAGTGTCACTATGGCAATGACATGAAACTGGAAAGAAAACAAAGTGGGTCGGCACAAACAAACAAAACAAATAAAAAAGAAATTAAAAAAAAGACAAAAGAAAGGAAGCCAAATGCACATAAAACGCAAAGAAACAAACATCAACAAAACATTGAAGCAAGCGGTTAATTCTTTGCACAACTGAATTCAAAATGTAATGATTAAACAAAATATGCAAGTGAAAACCAACCAAGCAAAAACTGAAAGGTGCTCAAAAAAATCAAGCTGTGTGGGGCTTTAGCCACTTAGTGGTGCCCCCAAACTTAAAATTGAAGCTTTCTTTTTGAGAAGGATTAATATTTTAAGAGAGCTGAAAGATATTAATTATAGAGGAAGAGTGGCATCATGTCTGTTTCTTGGTGAACTGCAAAATTCTGGATCAAAATAGACTTCAGGAAGTTGCTGTATGCATCCAGTCTGCTCGTCAATAATGCACAGCACATGTATATTTCAGAGGCTTAGTAGAAACTTTCAGTCTCTTCAACTGGTGTAGGTTTAAATCACTGTGTGGAGCTGAATTCAACCAACACAACTGGGACCTGACTTAGCAAATTTAAAGCAATGGTGGCACCTAAGTCATAGCAGGCACTTACCTCTCGTAGCTGGTCTAAGACCTTGTTGTAGAGCCTTAGCCAGTTCTCTTTAGCTCGTACAGCTGGATCAACTGGTTCTTTTGGTTCTTCTGGGGCTGGATGGCTAAAAGAAGGATATTTCATATTTAATAATTAAACCTGAAGTACTGCGTTTTTTTGTGTGGTGTTCCAGCTGCAGGAGGACATACAACAGGGCCCTGCAAACGACAGTGAAGTGAGCTCACCTTTCATTCTTTCAATGTATTATAAAAAAATCTGGAAGACCCATTTAACCTTCTTAAATATTTTTTAACTATGGTGATCGGGCAAAACTAAACACACCATCAAAGACACAACCCCTACAATCCTGCACAGTTTCCCTCCTCAAGCAGCCAAAATACTGAACTGCCATTAAGATGGTTCACTTTGTAATATAATATTAAATCCCCAATGGCTGTAAAAACACTTCTGTTGAAAAAACATACATGTACACACATACACCACTACACTACCTCCCTGTGCAATAAATGGACCACTGTGCATTGTTTTACATTAATATTTACACAGACTATTTAATTAATTCCAGACTAAATATTGGTGCATCATGTCCAATGATATTAAAGCTATTTATTTTGCACTAAATTTGTATTGTAATGCGTATTATCTGTTTGTCTTTTTATCTTTTCTATGATCTAGTATATATTTTAACATAGTCATTTTTAACAACAATACCTTAAAAGAAACAATTTAATGTTGCAATAATGTTGCCATTTAATTTACAAATGACATTAAAGGTGGCTTTTTTTTATCAGCTTTTAAAATGAATAATCATAAGACAGACTTTCTACAGATGGCATCCATAATTGTATTCAGTCTTATAAAATAATAAGCTTTTTTGAATTGATTTAAATAATGTACAAACATGGAAAGGGTAACAAACACAAGCAACCATATGTAAGAAAATATTTGCAGCTTGATAATGCTAATCGTCTATCTATTGTTGCTAGTTAATTAGGTATGTGTCTGAAAGCTGCAGTTAAATTAAAACTGCAAATAATTAATGGAATACAGTTACAGTTTTCTGCTTTTCTGTGAACTTATCTTATTAAGCTGGCCCCTCCGTCCTGACTTCACCAAGTCTACCTTAGGAAGGTGATTTTAGAGACAACAGTGATATTTTTTTAGGTTTGACCTTGTGGTGATTTTTTTTATGTTAATTAGTGCAATTGGGTAAAACCATTACTTATTTAACAGAAGTTTTATACTTCACCGTTTAAAAAGTAAAAATCAACTAAACAGCACATAACAAAAATAACAAAAATGTATAAACCAGATAAAAACATTTTCAGATGAATTTGTCTCAAAGAACGAGATGAGATACTGGCTGCTAAATAATTTTGACCCTCTAATTGACCAGTAATAACTTATCAACACTATACAATAACACGCAATAAAACGTGATTTGTGGAAACAGCTCTGCCTCAGTTATTGGGTCAATTAGTGAAGTATAGTGTGTGACTAAAAGTACTTTCCAATTACAGACTCTTCAAAAGGTTAAGTTAGACGTATAATACTTGGAGTTTTATCGTGGAAAAGGCCCTAAAATACAACATTATCTTTAGTCCCACATAACTTTAGAATGACTGAAAGCTCTTGATTGTAATTAATTTTGAAATGAATGTGCTAAACAGATATACCGGTAAGTCTAATTTCTGTTTATCTTTCAATTATTCGGTCCATCTGTTTTCTTCCTAACATTTCCTTACCTTTCTGGAGGAACATCATTTTGATCCTCAGGTGCCAGCAGTCTGCTCTCTTCATAGTGCTCCTCTTTCTCCTCTGTAGGAAGCTTCTCCTCTTCTGGAGCAGGAGGCGTACTGACCTCTTTCTCCTCTGTCATCTCATTTTCTAGCCACTGTTCCTCTTCAACTTGAGGCATCTTGTCCTCAAGACCATCTGGCTGTGTGTTAGAGGGGTCGTTGGCATATGATTGTGGCGATGTAGAGGATTGGGGCTGCTGGGATGAAGGACCTGTGGCTGTAGAAGGAGGCTGGGATGCTGAATTAGCCAAGGAGGTTGGATGTGAAGGAGGGACAGAGTTTGCTGCGGTGGACTGTTGCAGCTGCTGAGGAACCCCTGTTGATTGAGACTGGGCAGACTGGGCAGACTGGGTTGGCTGCGCGGCGGGAACCGACGACAGGAATGACGATGCCAAGCCTGTCACTGCAGCCGTCAGAGGTTTGGCCATTGAGAAGAAGGATGTGGCAGATGGAGCTGCTTGAGGTGGATTTTGTGTTTGGGACTGGGGTTGTTTTGGTGGCTGAGCGCCTTGCTGACCTGTAGTTGGCTGGGCTGTAGGAGGTTGAGCCTGACTGGATGTTTGGGTGGGGGGTTTACCTGGAGGCTGTTGGTGTATAGAGGACTGTTTCTCCAGGGGAGGCCTGGAGCTGGATACATCAAGCATCGGTGGTGCAGTTGACGTCGGAGTTGGAGTAAACGGCGGCTCAAGGTCCTCACTGAGGGTCCCATCCAAATTGTACAAGTCCTCATCGTCATACATCATCTCCTCATCCTCATACAGGCCTTCCTCCTCCCCCTCGTAAAGGTCTCCTTCATCCCCCTCATACAGTGCAACCTCCTCTCCTCCATCTTTGCTGTAGCCACCCTCATCACTGTACGCCCCCTGGGTCTCATCAGGGTCCCAGTCTGGAGAGCCTTTACTATAGCTGACAGAGGAGTGGCAAGAGTGGTACGAGTCATTCTCGTCGTACGGGTCCCTTTCTCCGTACTCTCCTCCATAGTCTTCCTCACTCAGCTGACTGCTGCACCGACTGAGCTCAGCAGAAGATGCATAGCTACCAGTGGGACTAAAAAAAAGAAAAAAGAGATCAAGAAATTGTCATAATGCAGCAAAAAACGGTGAACAGTCATCCTTTTTGTGAGGTATAAAAGGAAAAATAGTTGTAGAGACCCCAGTACTGATGCACTTTGCCCCGTGCTCCTCTGGACAGCCCCTCTAAGTGGCTTTTATGCATGTCTCAGAGTAGCAAAGAGAACTGCCAATGGCTAATCAATGGAAAACACAGGAAATACAAGAGTACCAGACAAGCATCAAGGAACAGAGCAGAGCAGAAAGGTGAGAAACTGCTGGACAGCTGACAAAGGAGAAAGGAGAAAACATCAAGAAACCAAACCAAACAGAAAAACACCATTTGCACGTGTTGATGAATGGAGGTTATTAAAAAGCTGAACGGAGGCACTCGGAGAGAAGGGAGGATGATAGATAAGATCAGAAGAGAGTAGACAGCCAAAACAGAGGGGGGGAAGGTAGAGGGGGAGGGTGTGCAGAGCTGAGTGGATGAGAAGGAGAGGAGGACGTGTAGAGAGAGAAGGGGAGGGATGCCCCTGTCCAATACACTCACACAAGCAGCTAATCTTATGTGCCGTATTGACCGTTAGCCTGCCAGCTGAATTATTCATAGAGCAGGAGGTGGATGCATAATTTCACTCCCCGTCTGAAGGAAACCACATCAGTAAATGCTGAGAAATCACACAGCACCAAAAATGACTAAAAGGAAAGCGGCAAGCATCTGATCGGTCTAATGAAAAGTTGGCATAGGAACAGAAAATATTACAAATTCTAAGGAATAAATCCACTCATTTATTAGATGGAACCAGGTTCTATTGTAACAACTAATCATTGGTGGATGATTAATTGTAATGTTAAAATGGCTTTTTGTCCCTCTATCACACCCTGAACCCAAACATTTTCAATTATATTTTTATTGATTTTCCTTCTGTTGATATTGAAAGACCATACTCTTTAAGGTACATTGAGACAATCAAAGGAAAAGTTCACTGGAAATATTACCAATAAAAGTTAAAACCTTCAAAGTGTCAAACATAAAGTATTTTTAAACTGGTCTTTTACATAAAAGAAGTAATTAAAAATACATTTCCACTAAAGAGTGAAGACAAAGCAAAAGTAAACTACTAAGTACAAAGTAGTATTTTAGTAGTACTCTTAAGTAGTACTTCAATACTTTTAGTACAAGCAGAGCATGACTATTAACTGTTTTAAACATTAAACAGATGACTTAATTGAAGAAACTTAAAATGGAATACGTCAACATAAACAGATAGAGAACATTTGCTACTTTCCTCAAAGATGCTGTATTTAGAGAAAGTGGGGGAACTTTGTGGAAGTACAGTATATGGATTAGGAGGACAGATTTTTCTTCACCCACTAGATACAATCTCTTTAATCAAAACAGTTTTTTTATGGGGTTTCAGAAAAAAAATCAGTCTTGGCTTTAAGGAAATGAACAAACCGAGTCTCAGGGACAGAGACAATACAGAACTAATGGCTATAGGAGAGTCAGCAGCTGGATCAATAATGGACCAACAGGTGCTGTTTGTGACCATAAGGTTCCCTAGGTAAGTACATAAGAGACCTTTCAATTATTAAATCACACAAATGATAATTTTCTAAAACTAACTTGACTTTTTTCCAAGTGTCTGAGCCATTAGTAGTACTAGTGTGAAAATACTTTATAAGTAAAAAAAAAAAAAATACCACTGCATTAATGTTAAATGCCAACATTAGACTATTACAAGTAAAACAAAAGCTAATCAAAAGTGTAAAAGTCAGAATTCAGCTCCTTCCATTCACAATATATTACACAGATGCACAGAAATGTTGGGTAAAGTAACACCTCTTGTGCCTTTCTAAACTAGTATTGTTATCAGAAACAGATCAGGAATGTCAATGTTTACCTGATTTTGTCTGCATTTCTTTTTGACTTACAGACTAGGCTCACCTCAGAGCAGTTTTCATTTCTAGGGTAGGTAGCCGGTGTGTCAGGTCTGTGAACTAACTACTCTCAGATAGCATTTCTCTTGTTTCCCCTTCATAGATAGTGGAGTCATCATAAGTCTTTACAATAAGTATTAATGTTCTTTAGGGTTAACAGCTTTATCTTTAATCTATCTTTAATTTTAAGTTGATTGAAGCCTAAAAAGTAGTGAAATAGTCATTTTTATTATATATATTTTTATTCATTTTATTGTGTTTATTGTGCATTTAGCCAGCGAGTAAAAATACTGATATATAAAATGTTAGAATCAACGTTGCTGGCGAATATTCTGAGTCATGCAGGTCATAGTCATTCCAAAAAAACTTAACAAACAAACTACTGGACTTTGTTTCCAAAAAGCTTCTTGAATGGGAAGCAAAACATCTTCAAACTTAGAAACAAAGTCCAGTGGATTGTCTTTTAACTTTTTTAGAATAGAATCTATGTTGCAAATCAAATAAAAAGAATGTAATTTAGGTATAAATGAGGGTGAAAAAAATACTGCATTTCTAAAGCATCCCAAGATAAGAAATTAAAACACTTACAGCCATTTATTAGGTCTGCAGATCAAATAGTTTTCATCAGCTGCACATGAAATCTGAACATTTTCTGCAAAAGTTTGCATTTCAAATACCGTAATCAAGCCCTAACCTCTTAGTTGTATTTTGATCTGAAGACATTTTTTTATGTGGAAAGAGAAATGTTAAGGCCAAAGTAAACATAAATAAATAAAGATGGTCTTTTGTGAAGGTACAAACCTGATTGTCCGTTGATGATGGTAGTCGAGATCTTGGTTGTTCCCGGACCGTGGATATGAGAAGCTTCTGGAGCTGCGATGCTGGTGGTTGATGGGATACTGGTGAACGGAGGCATTGGGTTGGGACGTACTGTAGAAGGGAGGTGGAATGCTGTTACTGGTTTCGCTGCGGTAGTCGCTGTCCCTATCATCAACAGCGCTGTCTGGGTCCTCATCTGCACAGAAACACAGAAAAGCAGGGAAGGGAAAAAGTTAATGGCAGGCAAGACATAGGAGAGATAATCTCAACAATACTAATCATTTTAAAGGTATATGTATTTTACCAACCCTGGGATTGGTTGGCAGGATTTTCAAATTGCCTTCCTGATATATACAAAAAAAGACAGACTTTGCTTTTAGACCCAAACTCCACAAAATCTCAGCTGTTTTACACCATTTTAAAACAAGAGCTGTTGATTACTAAATCCTGTCAGATATTTAATGGTGGGGCTGCCTTAACCTGGCAACAAAACAGAAAGACAGCAGGAAAGGAAGAACTAATAAAAAAGGCTAGAATATAATCAAAGTAAAGGCTCAAAGTAACAGAGACATACTTGACTTCACAGATTTCTGCACATATTCAAGGTAAACATTGTGCGAAATGGGGGTTGGGCAGATCAATCCAAAATATATGCAATATTGACATTAAGTTGGTATTAATGTCAGATACATCCCAGTCTGGCGAGGTTGATACTTTAGTTACAGATTCACGCTTATTTGCATTGCAGTGCTGGCCCGAACACCCTCCTCACTTGTACAACATCTCCTGTGTCTAAGGACTAATGTCTTTACAGGATCTTGACATTTCATCCTTGCATTTATCTTTAGGTGAATTGATTGCTGAATTGTATCTTCACAGGTCTACTTAAAAAGTTGATTAGATAGCAGATAATACAACAAACTGTCTGCAAAATTGGCCCTGCATTTATATAGTATTGGATTAATAAAAAAGTATAAAGTACGTTGCACCCTTTTTTACTAACTCTAAGCGGATATCCACTGGAAACATCGGATAAAAGTTTAGTTTTTACAACTGCATACTGACACTAAACTGCTTGGTGGAAAATCCTGTTCAGTAAAAAAGTTCTGTTGTGTTTCACATCATACAGATAGTACTATTTGCGACACAGCTGATGTACCAGGTGATAGCTGGCTGCAACGCACTGTTCTGAGGAACCTAGTGGCAAGAACGCACAGTGTCACAGCCCCTTTCTGTGCAAACATGCATTAGGTAGGTTTAAAACACATTTTTTTCTTCTGTTTTATTTTTAAAATCTACAAGGCAAATCGTCTTATACCGTCATGGTGGAGGAAAAATTTGTTAGAAATATACATGTTGTGCACTCCTCTGTAAAATCCCAAATATCTGCAGATGGTGGGTACAGTTTCTGCAAATCTCACTATAAACCCACAGAAGGAACACCAGGCAAAAGGATGAGCGATAGAAATAATACAAGATACAGGGGGCAATAAATGAAGGGAATAAAAATGAAAATATGTAAGAACAAGTGAATTAAGGAAAGACAAAGAGAAGCATAAAGCAAACATGAAGAATAAAAAACCCAATAACAGTGTGCGACCCATGTACGGATGCTTTTGTCTTTGACGCTGCCACCAGCTGGTGACCCTTCGGCATGTACCCCCCACCCCACCCCCCCACTCCTCTCCAACCTCATTTCCTGTCTGACAGACTACTGACAGCGACTAGTGCCTAAAAATGACACATAAAGACATAGCACATAAAGACTTTCAGAGACCTAAAATAGTGAAAGCCAATTCCATCTTTTTTCCCCTCTCTGTGTAGGATCCCTATAATAGTCCTACAGAAAGCATTCACACATAAAACACATGATGAACACTAATTTAATGTGCCAGCTAAATAGATGATTTATATTTCTGTGGTGTTTATAGATCAACAATTACCATCCCAGAGGAAAGTGCTGAAATGCTTTTATAGTTTGAAGTATTCAAAAGCCAAACAAGCTATCTATTAATCATTTATGGTAATCCATCATCTTCAGCACTCTGAAAGGCAAATGATGTCTTGGGTTATTGCAGTGCAAACCCCTTAAAAACTATTTAAAGAGTTTTCCTTTTGCTACTAGTCTCAGTTTCTCTGTTTGAACACCTTTATCTGTTTTCCTCTGAGCAGCAGCAGCTGTGTGGGTGAGTCTGACAGGTACTTATATAACATGACCTGTCGATCACAACAAAGGGAAAAGTGACAGAGAAAAGCTGTCTTTTTTCTAAGCAATTAAAAGTTTTCTGTTTTGACTCTGGCAAACATTGTTATACCTTTGTCTATCTTAAATGGGCTTCCTGCTTAAAATGAAAGAATCAGCAGACTTTATGATGAAATTCCTTTTACCAAGAAAAAAATATTTCACTGTTTTGAATATCTAAGATAACAAGCAAGGTTTCTTTAGAAATGAAGCTCCTTGTTGTTATATTCCATGCTATAATGAACTTAAATGTAGGAAAAAATGTTTCCCAAAAATAACTTTTTGTGACAAACAGCAATTACAGCTTGTTTTAAAGGGTGTTTCAAGGTGAACCATTAGAATGTAGGAGGAGAGACCGTGTCGACTGTTGCCCATTAAACAGTTTGTACTTAATAGGCATTATTTAATCCAACATCCAATGAAACACATTAGTGGAAATTCAAAAAGCCACAAAACCTTTTTGTCTCTCTTTGTAACCAATACTGGTGTATAACAGCTCCAGATTGATAAAGCAGTTTTCTTTAAACACATGCAGATATGTGTGCATCAGGTCCAACATAGAGGAGCAGTAGCATCAATTCCTTTATTTGTCCACTCTTTAGAGGCAGTAAGATCATGAAAGTAAAAGAAAAAAGTATTTCACTTTTGATTATCTATGCAATTAATAGGAAATTTGAAGTCTTGCTGAGGCATTCCTCAAAACGACGGCACCAACATCTGTTCAGAGATTTGGAATGTTCTTTTTTGAATAAAGACATGTTGCACATTACAAGAAACAGTAATTAATCTAATTTACTTAAAGATTAAAAGAATTAACTGTAGAAAAAATGTATTTTAATCATAACATAATTAAATGTTTTTCTATATACTAGTCTGTTATTATATCAGAAATCCTTATATGTTATAATCACGTCTAAAATCTAACTTTTTTTTTTTTTTTTTTTACAAGAACCATTCTATCACCAACTTCTCCTCCCCATGACTGGTTTCCAATAAATTTTATCTTCTTTTCCAAAAACACCACCAGCTTTCAGCAGACAGTAATTTTTTTCTGCATAAATTGCACAGTATGAGCATTTTGCATCATGCAAACAACTATAGTCTTCAAGATAGTAGAGGTATTTTCTACTACTTTGATTTTTTAAATCAAAAAGAGTCCAGTACAAAAATATGGTGCACTTACTTTGCTGATCTCCCCAAAGGCTCCAGTTACCTGCAAATAAACAGAAGAGAGCTGGTATTGATCATGACATAGACTAGTGCTCGAATTCATACATGCATTTCCACCATTAGTGCATCAACATTGCCAGTTGATGCAGGCAGTGAATGGAAAGAGTTTCTCCATGGCCAAAGACAGCTGATTTAGCAAACTCTACTAACATGGCAGACATTAGAAAAACGTGGGCACTTTTAAGGAGCTTGAGTCCAGTCATTTGATAGCACTATTGATCCCTTCTAATGCAGTGAATCAGACCTGTTTCTGCCCGACACAAACAACCCATGTGTGGTCAAACACATAACAATAGAAGCTGAGTTAAAGAAATCTGATTACACTTAAATGGATAATTATCAGTTTTGCACAATCAGCGGCAGGTCTCTTACAGCACTGCGTTCCTGGTACACGGAGAGGGCGTTCCTGCTCCTCCTGGTATGAGTACTGCTTGTAAAAGAAGCAGAGGAGATTAAAAAAAGGATCATTACAGGGGGAATTAGCTGGTAAATACAGAGCAATAAACTCGTTATTAACAAAGTGTTGCAAAAAACCAACTACAACTTCATACAACTACGAATTTTATTCATTGAAATTGTATCTTAATTGTATGGTGGATAAAAATAATGCATTCATATTTTTCTCAACACAAAAATCAGATAAGTTTACCATGTATTTGCAACCTGCTCTTTAATTAACTGTTTTAGCTTGTGCCTTTACTGCAAGACGATGTTGGGGTGTTAAAACAAACAGGCTTACATCTTGGTCCCTCATGGCATTGAGCTGCTCCAGTTTTTTGGCCCAGTAGCGAGCCTCATCCTCTGGGATATCTGAAAACAATCATCAGGTCAAATTCAGTTGACACAATCTACCAAAATAAACCTAATACAACTGAATCCCTTTTAATAAACCCCACAAACCGCCTGCTAAATGACTCTGAACCGTGGGGAACAAGTCCTGCTCTGATAGCCTTTTTTTTTTTTATTTTAAACAGAACAGAAATACAGATCCAGATGCTTTGGCTTGACCTCAGAGCTCTATATTTAAAACTGGCCCTTATTACCAACAGCCTCAGAGCCAAACCTCTATAAATAGGCAGGGTCCACATATAGAGGAGTCAGGTGTACATTATTGATTCGAGGAAGAGGAAACAGGATGGAGATGACACCTAATCAATGCTAAGAGGAGCACAGCTTGATCACCAGGATGGAAAGAGAACAAGCACTCCTACTGGTACTAACTATAAAACCTAAAACTGGGTCAGGGTAATTAATCAGGCAGCTTTCAGGGCTCATTTGTCACTGTTCATTGTGAAAACATACTGACGGGCATAATTTATTTGCTCCAAACCCAAGCCAACAGGAGCAAGGATTTCCTGTGACTTCACGTTGAAATAAACCATCTTCCACCTATTATTTGACTTCACTGAAAGCTGAAGCAAGCAGATAATACCTACTGTTACATGTTTTTGGCTAACTTAAAAGAGATACTTATAGAGGTTGTTTTTTTTTTTAAATCATATTTTCTGCTACCACTTTTTAAGGTAATGTTGCTCCTACTTGAGTCAAATCACTGGCTACACCAATCACCTCAGTGAAAAAAAGACCAAGGACATTTTAACCAAAATGCATCAGACACACCTACAGTTTGTCAAATAGTGCAACCTCCTTTTAGAATACACACTTTTTGTGATAATTTTGTTTTCTAAATTTGTTTTGCAATGCAAATATTTATCTTATTTTCTGTCAGTAAAACGTATTAGTGGGGTAATTTATTGTTAATAACTGAAAAACACCAACATTTGCACATGATTGTATATTTCTGTGTTTTTAATTCGATTTTATTTTACATTAAATTAAATCTTATGTTCAAATAGTTACACGGTACTTTTAGCATGTCTTTATTTACTTAAAGATATAGTGGAGATTGATCTTCTTCTGGGTGGATCATGAAAATAAATGGTCCTCCTAATTGTCAATCATTCTGGTGATATGTTTACGTAAGGATGTCCTACGTGCTCGTCCCCATTTTCTCTTACTGATGAGTCTGCATGGTGGAAAATTAGCTAAACTTAATTTGGAAAGTAAGCTTGTATGAGGGATGCAAACAGCAATTTTTAAAAGAGCGTGCATGAAGAGAAATGGGCTTGTGCACGCTCTCACACGTGTTTAAATGATGTTCCCTCTCTGTAGCAGGTTCAGGGTTGTGCTGGTTCATTTTGTTATTGGAGAGGGCGGGTCTTTTCAAAGATTCATGAAAATCCATTAAAACCTTTAAATGAATATATAGAAGGACTGCTACTCTTACTTTAGTACAATTTCTGGCTCATCTGTCTTTCTCTGGTAGTCTCACCTAGTGGCAGTTCAAAGCGTGTATCAAGCAGCACCAGGTGTAGAGTGGGGTCTTTGGTTCCACAGATTTCGCTGTCAGCCATTATGACTTGAGAGTCCAGCGTAAGCCACTCCCCTGGACCTTCCTGTGTGCGTAAAGATTGGAAGTAATGTAGGACATATTTCATAAACCTTTTTCCTGAAAACTGAAGATCAGAGTGCGTAAAGAGGGTTCTCAAACTTCACAGTAGGGGTGGTTATAGCAAACCTCATTTGACTGTCTGATGCTGCGGAGGGGAATCCACACGGTTCCGACCATGGTGTCCCAGATTAATCCTTTGTT
Source organism: Cyprinodon variegatus (assembly GCF_000732505.1). Classification (NCBI taxonomy): domain Eukaryota; kingdom Metazoa; phylum Chordata; class Actinopteri; order Cyprinodontiformes; family Cyprinodontidae; genus Cyprinodon; species Cyprinodon variegatus. Next base: position 389,008 of record NW_015151114.1, read on the forward strand.
CCACACTTCCACTGTCAGGCCCAGGTCCAGGCGGTTGATCTCACTATAAAACAAAACAAAAGGAGAAAAATCAAAATAAAAACACTATGATTTCAAGACAGCTAAAGCAAAAAATAAATAAATAGAAAAAGTACAATCTAATAATTTGTTTACTCTCACAGATAAGAGAGTTGGGACTGTTTTTCAGTGTTTAGTCTTGTTTCTCTCCTACACATACATATAGGCTCAGCTTTTACAGTAACTTACTGTATGTGCTCCCTTTCCTTTTGCCTGCTTAACTGTTTCCTTCCCAAACAGAGAAAGTATTTATGGATCAGTGCTTCTATTCTCTTTTTGTGTCTCTGCTTCTGTCTCCTGGTACCTGAAGTCTGCCTTGGCGGAAATCCGCTCACACAGAGCCTGGTTCTGCTGGCGGTTTGTTCCTGTTAATATGGAGTTTTTCCTCTCCACTGTCACTGCAAGCATGCTGAGTGTGAGGAATTGCCGCAGAGTCAGCAACAAAATACAAGCAAATGTCTATTGTCACAAAATGCTCATCCATGAGGAATGAATTCTGCAAAATCAATGACTTAGTGCAATTACCGGTAGCTGGGTTTCATTAGAAATAAACTTTTTAGCCAGTCTGTCTTTATGACTTAATTAAATTATTTGTAAAGTACCTTGAGATGACTTGTTTTATTGATGCTATAAACATAAAATGAATTGAATGGAATACTGTCAAAACATCTAGACTTTTGATTATTTGTTATTAAAAATAAACCCCTGGTTTAAAATACTGACAGGGTTAAAAGTGGAAACAGCTTTCAGTATTTCACCCAGAAATGAAATAATTTATTGCAAGTTTAGAGGCTATTAGAGTCAGCCTGTTAAACTGTAAAATGGGAAGCGAATACATTTAATTTAGTTAATCAATTTGTTTTGTTTGTTTTTGAGAGGGAGTTTGTTGCAATAACTTATTAAAAGGTAAAAAAAAGTAAGGGACGACTGAATTCAAGTCATTTGGAATGTTTTACATCCATGAATTAAAATCCTCTCAAACACAATTGTCCAACATTTCTGTTGGTCCATCAGAAAAATACACTCAAGCTTGTGTTCTGATTTCTTGGTTTCTGGTGCTTCTCATATTGTGCCTCTCATAAACATGACAAACAGTATTACATGTTGTTTGGGTCTAATATATAGGCTGATACGTTGGGAGCAAAGCGACAACAATCTAATATAAATCCTTTATTAGACAGCAGAAGGAAAGGATGGAAAGTGATGAGGAAAGTGATGAAGAAGAGAAGAAAGGGAGGTGGTGATTGTATCGCCTGTCTGGAGGGACAAAGAGGAAACTTTAATTAAGAAATAGAGGGAGTAGTCTTGCCATATCTGTGTTCCTCCTTTTTTATTTAAGAAAAGTGCCTGTCTGATTTAAGGCAGTGACTGAGGGAACTGAGTCGGTTTGAGGGAGGACATGAGTCCCTTTCTGTAGCCCAAACATTACATAACACAGCTCTACTGATGCAACCCCGCTACAATGCTGTACGCCTCCAAACATCATACAGATGCAGAGGACTCCGCAGTAATCCTGCCTGCTGCAGCCCACATCCCGCTAAATGATTCTCACCCTTCACCGCCCATATGCAGCTACACTGTCAACACTGAATCATTCTGCCATCCAAATATTTGGTGTTGTGTAATATTAGCACCAGCAACAAGATATCATTCGATATCTAAAAGAATATAAGCTGAAATAAAAGGATGCAATAGGAATAAATGGCTAAATATCAAGTGTGAAGAAGAAAACTGCAGTGAGGAGGAGAAAGGGAGACAACGGCGGGGGGGTAATGGGGTTAGTACAGAGTGGGGAGAGAAGGAGGTGAGGCTGAGATGAAGATGAACAGGCTGCATGCAGGGAAGTGACAGAAGAGAGAAAAGAAGGGGTGGAAGGAAGCCAAGGTTGAGAATGAGGATGAGAGGTATCGTGGTAGAGCAGATGAAGAAGAGCAGGAGATCGCCAATGGAGGAGTAGAAAGAGCTGCGAGAAACAATACCGGCAGAACGGGCACTTAGAATGAAGAAGTAGGAAGAAAGTGCAATGAAAGCTGATAGTAATCAAGTATTCCAGCAGCAGTGGAGGGAAAAGTGGATGATGGGTGAATGAGAGGAGGCTGACGTGGAACGATGTGTGACAGAGGGAAGCTGCTGAAGGACTCACAACATGAAGTCCTGCTCCCAGCAGGGCAGGTTGCCCCTGACAGCAATGGTTGTGCTCTTCACATTTTGAACCTTGAGAGTCACATAAGTGTTAAACTTTTCTGCAAGGAGAAAAAGACAGAGAAGAAGGGAAACCCTGAGACAGAGATACATTTATTTTATATTTGAATGTACATCCAATTTGACACAATTCATAACTTTAAGCTCAGATATATAAAAAAAAAAAACACCTCCTCCTATTATTTCCATGTACCTAGGTCTTACCTTGGGGTCCATCCAGTTTGGCTTTCTTCACTGTGGGAACACAGAGAGGGACATGGTGACACACAGAAACACCATCTGTTTCATGCTTACGTGTCCTCTGTTTTTAGAGAGGACAAACCAAGGAGGTTTGCAATATACTAAAATAGGAGTCAAAGTGACATGCGGAGCAGTGAATCAAAGCCTTTCACCAACAGTAAAATATATAAAACAGAGTGTAAAAGAATAATTCTAGTAGTATTTTAATAGAAAGACGTGTGTTTTTAAAATGCATGTTTTTCTATTTAACATCCACTTGGTTTCGATACCCCTAAATAAAATAATATAGGTTTATGTGCATTTATTAGCTTTCAGAGTCACAGTGAACACAGGCTTTTTGCTCCCCCCCCATTTAATAGCATAAACAGAGGCTGATTTTCAGTCTGACGTGTCAGTACCGGCTGATCGCTGACTACTCATTATAAGGAGGACATTGGGGCGCCTGATCTATATAAAGTGGAAATTAGGGCTGCACAATTTTGCCCCAAATCATTATTATTATTTTCAACAAATATTGCAACTGTGATTTTATTGCAATTTTCCTTTCCAATAAGCGCCAGCATGTAGATGTTTCCATCCAGGGTTTAATTTTATTCATGACCTTGAAAGCTTGATTTTCCAGAGTTGCTTGACGAAGGACTTTAGCGTAACCTATCGGTGAAAAAGTTCTTGCTTCAACTGTCATTTTAGTCTGCATGCTAGCTTCAACTTTCTCTTTCCATCTAATTAATGCCCCTTAAATGGCTGGAGTTGTTTAATGTAATGTGATTAAAATTGAGCTCCTCTACAAATCGAAAATTCTATTTTTCTAAATTGTGATTATATTACAACTGCTATTAATTGCCCAACCCTAGTAGAAAGCAGAATATAACCTTGATCACACTGAAACATGGTTGTGGTAGCATTATGCATTAGGGGGACATTTCATCAGTGGGGCTAGGAATACTGAATACTAATGCCTTTCATGCTTGTTTTCTATAATTATTATGAAAAGAATAGGCAATTTTAGACCACAGTTTCATGTTGGTCTATAAATCAAAATCCCAGTGAAATAATCTAAAATTCTGGGTTTTTAGGTTTACTATTAAAAGGTTTAAAGGATCTTAACACATTTTCACACCTGATATTATGGTAGACTCTGACCAAAATTTCAATATCATTACAATTTGCACCAGCAAATTGTAATGATTTGCATTCACAAGGCTAATGAAACATGTTACATAACATTTTGTTCACTTTTTTGCAATATGAGTTGTAAGAAACAAAGAAGCACCTACATTTTCCTCACCCCTCTTTTTGTTTTAATTGTTCTTTATACTGTTCTAAGCTCTCTGTGCATCCGTCCAACTTAATACTGACAGATTAGAATATTGTTAACTGACAAATTTATCTTCATAAATGCACATTTTTTATATCCTAAACAGCTCAGACATTTATATAATCATAATACCCAAACATAAGGCACATTTGATCAGCTCAAAGAGGTAGATGTTATCAAACACACTATAAGCATTGCATAAGTGTGAGCAATGCAAACATTCAGTTATGCAAATTCTGAAAAAAAAAAGCCAAAACCCGCCTGACCTAATGTTTCTTAAAATTTAAAAACACATATTTTAAACATGAATCTCAAAGTACACATATTTATTATTTGGTATTAATCCCTTTAACCCCTTGTTTATCACACATTTGATGTAAACAGAAATTAATAAGGAGTTTTACGGAATTTTTAAAATTTTTCTTCCTTACTATTTAAGGAAAGCATTCCGATCAAAATCAAACAGTATCTGCTAGTGGATTTTTATGTGGATTGTAAGACTAGGCTCCCTCTCTGCAGCAGTGGTTTACCAGCCGTGACGTAACTCACACATGCATTTTTAATGTTCCACTACCCGCTACTCTCAACCACCTTCACTCCATGAGGTCCACACAAGCCACACTGCAGATGTTTACGTAGCTCGCGTTCACACGTTGAAAGAATAGGACAAAAAAAGGCTGTGGTACATAAAAAAACCTAAACCTTACTATCTTTAGAGATTAATCATAGCTAACAATCTTCTTACACTTTTATCGGTCACCATAGTAACCAACACAAAGCACAATTGCCCTGAGTCAGCAAGGCAATTTTCCTTTTCCCAAGCCTTTTTTTTTATATAACATACACAAACCCAAGATAAACCCACAGCTTCTGTCTCCTAGTGGAGTTACAGGCAAAATGCGGTGGCTTGCCTCTTTGCTGTGCACCTGCAGCAAGGAGAAAATTACATAATCGTTGCTTTTATTCAGCATCAGCAACGTCAAAGGAAGCTCTGCATGTTCACAAGACATTCAGACATGGATATAGTATAGAGTACTGTAAAAGTATTTATTTCATGCTTGTAAAGGTGAAGGAAAATTATGTGTTTGACATTCGTGCAAACGATTATCTGAAAAGGTAGCAAGAATTGTTTTTTACTTCCATTTATTCTAAAACCTTTGAATAAATTCAGTTGAAACTATTTGCTTTCATTAGCACTCTAACTATAGCAGGCAGAGTCAGTTTAACTAAAGCAGGCAGAGTCCCACTGCTCCCTGGGCGCCGCACAATGGCAGCCCACTGCTCCCCAAAGGGGATGGGGAGCATTTCATTGCTCTGTACTTGTGACAGTGTAATGACAATTAAAAGAAAGCTGGAAAAAAAACTATTGTAAATGTTCTGCAAGCTTATGAAACGTTTTTAAAACACTGCATAGACTATTTCACCCCATCATCCAAAAATGTGAAGCCAATGGCACAATTACAAAACTACCACGACACCAAGCAGAGCATTGGTCACAGAGGCAGCCAAAAGACCAGAAGGAACTGTGGAGGAGCAACAGAGATAAAAGGTTTAGATGGAAGAATCTGCTGAATATTAGTCATCCACAGTGCAAAAAATGTAAATCTAAATAAGGCATTTTTTCTTGAATTGAGGGGATAAGTGAGACACTTTGCCAATGGAACAAGACAATTTACATTTGAAATAAGAAAAAACTATTGCTTAGTCTTATTTTAAGTGCATATTTTCTAATTATCTTATTTTAAGTGTAAAAATACTCATTCCATTGGCAAACTATCTTATTTTCCTGCTCAAATTAAGTGTAAATATACTTTGCAGTGCAATCCACAAATCAAGACGTTTTGGAAAAAGTGGGGGAAAAAATAAAAAACAGTTGAAAGAACCACAAAGGGTTTGGAATCAACACATTGTTTGGGCCAAATGGGACTATGAAATGACTCCTATTCTTCAACATATAAAGAGAAGCTGATCAGAGTAGATGGGATGATGGATTTCTCATGAAAAAAATCCTATTGATTTCATGAGAAAAAAGCCTTGGCTACAGCCAGAACTGCAAAGGTGCGGTTTAGACTGTGCATTAAAATGTCCTAGTCAAAGTCCTTCTCTCACCAAGCTGGGAATCTGCAAAAAAACTGAACACCTTTACACATATTTCTTATCATCATAAGAAAAACAAATCACAAAAGACTTTACGTATATTTACACACTAATTTGCGTTGGTCTTTTACTAAAATCCCAGTGAAATACATTGAATGTTGGGAATGTTTAAATGTTTAATGTGTGTAAACATTTTTGCTAGCAGTACTTTTTACCAAAAACAAAATCTTACAAAAACTACATCAACAGAACGCCCAAAAGCAAATCAAGCAAGGCATTTAATTAAGGCAGCTGAAATACATGCAGGAATGAATTAATTTAATCCTAAACTCAAAGAATTTTGACAGCATAGAAGGGGAATCTATAACCAAAGGATTTAATTTTCAGAAGCACAGAGCTAAAGCTTATCACAAAATCATAAATCTCTCTGACAGACTGAGTTGTGAGGAAAAATCTCCAAAGCATCTGCAAAAGGAGGGTTTTCATACATACAGACAGATCTACACATACAGTAGGATTAATTTACAAAAGCCTGGGAGGTTAACAGACATTCAGATTGAATGTAGAAAAATGTGGGTTATAACAAAGAAGCCTAAAGTAAAAAAAAAGAAGAAATTATGAAATGATACTGCCACTGACCTGGAATAGCAGCTACTACTTTCCTGCATTAACTTCATTCACAAATTACCTCCAACACAGCAGAATGGGATATATGGAGACTGTCTGGGTGTTGCCAAGAAAACAAACCAAATAGGGAATCAAGCAGACCCTTCAGCTTTAGCTGTCAGGGAAGATAAAACTCAAAAAAGGGCGAGCTGACTTCAGCTGTTTCATGACACAAAGAGGGATGCCTCCATCGGGATAGACGGAAGCTTATTCTGAGGAATCACATATGCAGAAGAGAGAAGCAGCAATCCAGCTGCTGACAGAGACATCAGACAGCATGACTTAGTGTCCAGCCAAAGACAACAAGAGGGCAGGACTTCAAAGAAGGAAAAGGTTTCAAAAAAATTGCTTGGATTTAATGTATCTGAAATCTGCTTGGGTGGCAGATATGCCGACGTTTTTCTATTCAGAGGCACAAAGTGCAGCGGAGGCCCGAAATAGCTCAAGTCAGGTAAGCGTGAATGATGTAAGCAGAACAGAAAGGGGCTCTCTGCCAAGCCTCGTAGTCTGCAGCAGCCAGTGTTTATGAATGAATGACTCTCTGGGTCTTAATGGCATCTGGGAATGACTCAGAGCAGGGACAGTCAGTGGGTGGAACTGACGGGACAGGCTGAGGTGGAGCAGCATCTATAAAGAAGCTGGAGGGAGCAAAATAAACGTGCTTATTAATACAGATTGTTTCTGTATCAGTCCGAAATTTCTGATGGATCAGACCTTATTACCAGTAAAATGGTCATTATTTTCAAATCTAATCCACCGTTCTAAATGTGTTATGTCACAAATAGTTGAATATGAAGCAAATGAAAAACACCACAGTAACTTTAAGTGCTGTTATTAGAGACAAACGTCAATTTTTCCACCTTTTCCTAAATTGCTCCTGGAAAGCATGGAAGTGAATTTTATTTGCCCGAGGTCAAACTCAATCTTGTTCACTGTAATGGCTTTTTACTGGACTTAAAGTACCTGCGCCATGGCTATTATTTCCACCTGATCTTTCACTTTTAGAACAAGTCATGATAAAAAAGGTGGATTGGGAAAACTGTAACAGAAGAATAAAATTTCTTATCTAACAAGTCTATGCTTTATTGAGAAGTTTCTAAGTGCCTGCAATGATCCAGGACATTTTTACAAAAAAAGAATAGCATCTTTATTTTTCATTTAAAATGTTGTTCTGACAAAAAAAAAAGGATGTACTATTTTATTTTGGATTGGATCAGTCGAAAAAGACATTTTCTATCATTTCTCTAACCCGTTGTTTATGAGGGGAAATTACTGCAACTACACGTATAGTACATAAAAAAACAACATTTTAAAATATTTATTCTCCATTTATCTATACCATTTAATTTAATGACAACAGTTCAAATTGTAGAAGCAGCAATCACTGTTAATAAATAGATCAGTGTTGGGCAAAGCGTTTGTAATTCTGGTCGAAATCTCTAAGCTTAAAGTATTTAGGGGCCATTGTTCATGAGTTGTTTTTTTTTTTGTTTGTTTGTTTGTAATTTACAGCAAAATTATTTTATCAATAATAAAGCAATAAATAAAACATTTCATTTTCAATGAAAATAAGTCTAGTTTAAAAAAAATAAATAAATAAATTACTGTAGACCCTGAAAAGAGTCTGATATATTTTATTAGCAGAAAGGTGTATTATTTCCTAACTTTTGGGTTAAATGATTTTGCTTTTTTGTTTGTGTAATTTATGTTTTGTTTTGTTTTTTGTCCAGCTACAACAAGAAGTTAAAACAAAACAAAACTCTGTTGTGTTAGGCAGAGTTTAATAAATGAATGGCTGTGCCCACATCAGTTATTGAGTAAAATCTCTCTGGATGCTTATATTTTTTTTTGCTTATAATTTAATATAAATTAATTAATAAATGTGGCTAAAAAAAAGAAAAAAAAAACTTTATGTTTTATGTAACATTTTAAAAATATAACAGAAATATTTCCTCGCATCAATGCATCTGTATAATAATAAGCATTATAACTGTAATTAAGAAATTAAATTGTTTTACCAGCAGAACCAACAGGCTGATTTTCTCATTTGAGGTAATTGACCAATCAGACAGTAACCATCATCAGTGATTATTATACTAAACTAATAAACAACATAAGCGGTTGTTGCTGATTCAGCTCTTAGTCAGTAAAATAAAACAATCAGAAACGTTTCAAACAGAACTGCTGGAGAGAATCTCCCATTTAAGCTCTTTCCTTCTCCGCCCTTTAACAGCAGAGGATCCAGTCACGTTTGCTCTCCAGCAGATGCTTATTCATCCAAGGGGCAACAGTGACAGCATCAAGTGCACTTTGGGCGTGTGGGGGGGTGACGCATGACTTTTTTTCCTTTTTTTTTTTTTTTATTTAGGGGGAATACGGGATATTGGAAAGGGGGTGGGTGGGGTGCCATAGAGGCGCACCTCCTGCCACCAGCTCCCCTCAGTACAGCAGAGCGGTGCGGCAGGGGCTTTCCCCCTCCTCCTCTTCCTCCTCCTCCTCCTACCCACGCATGAATGAGTGGACCCGCACACGCGCGCGCGCACAATCACGCATCAGCCGCAACAATACTATAAGAGACAACAGCAGCCTGTCCGGTAATTGCCACATATTACCAGCAGATCATTTTACCATTTATCAAAATGCAATTAAAAAACATCTTTTTTATTATTATTATTATTTTTAATAAAATGAAAGTGAAAAGAAGCACCGTTCAGTCAACTGAAAGTCTCTCAGCATCACTTCTAGTTAAAAGACGTTTGAAGCTGCTGTGTTTTTATAAATGTCCATTCAGCAGAAAGCCTCCTGCGCTCGGACAGCACTTTCCCAGGCAGCTGACAGCCTGCAGGCTCTAGGTAACATTTTTCCACCGTTTCCCCCCCATCCTTACCTCCCACACACAGCAGGGACATCTCTGACAGCGGCGTGAGCGTCCCCGGCTGTCCGAGGTTTGTTTGCTCTGTCCTTTTTATGGAGAATTAGCCACAGAAGGAGGAAAAAAGAAATAATAACTGAAGCCGACAGGAATGGTTACCCTGAAAGGTAACAGCAGGGATGAACTGGCAGCATCTCTGCTCTTTCCTTCTGCGGGACTGTTGCTCTTTTAAAGACGAGGGCAGGACAGACGGGAGTGGATTCCTGGCCCCCCTCCCCTCTGCTTCCTCCTCTGCATTGCCTCAGCTCTCCGCCGCTGCTCCTCCTGCGCGCACAGCCATCTTGTTTCAGCAGCATCCACCGGGCTCAGGCGCGAGGACAACTCCCCCGTGCCTCACCGCCCTGACGTCACGGTTGATGGAGAGCAGGCTGAGAGGAGGAGGAGGGGGGTAGGTCCTCCAGGATGCTCAGAGGGAGGGATGGGACCATATAGCATCATCCTGAAGGAAGCAATGCAGCCTGCACTGTAAAGCCATGGTGGTTCATCCTACAAATGTTAGTGGGAAGGGTTGGCCTCAGACACAATCAGGGATGGGTCAGCTTGCATTGTCAGGAACTACCTCTAAGTTACATGCATCCAAGTCACAGCAGAACTAACTGGCAGTGATTTCAAGAGAAAAAAAGAAAAAAGCGACACTTTTGAACCAGATTTAAATTCAAATCAGGTAAACTTCTGGAGGACACTGCGGGGGCTATTCCTGCTTATTTTCTCTATTTGTGTTTTGTAAGTGATTCCTTATAGATTTGCATTTGAACAAGGTCAGTCCATCTCCACCTGGATGGAAAATAAAGGCACCAATGCCACAAGATCTGCTTTATCTCCCAGCATTTTAGAGATTTACAAAACTTGATTCAATCAAATCCTACTGGCATTTTGGTTAAAGGAAGGGTTCTCATTACTGGTCCTCAAGTACCACTGCATGCTCTGCGTGTTCTAGATGTCTCACTGTGGCAGCACATGTGTATCATGAGCTCCTCAGGAGCCATCAAATCCTGCAGAAGTTTCTTAGTCATAACTTCCTATTAGTTTGGTGTGTGGCACCAAGGAGATGCATAAAACCTGCAGGACAGTGGTAATTGAGGACCAGAATTGAGAACAAATCCGTTTTGATTGCACAATTCACCCATCCTTGCTGAAAATGTAGAGACAGTGGGCATGCTTCTAATGAGTCGTTGTCCTTGTCTCAATCCCAAACCGGCCCCTAAACTATCCCCCTAAGCACTAACCCTCTGTTCCTGCATTCGTGCAGAGAGTCTGTCACATTTAGGGCCACCCCAAACCCCGTAGTGGCTAGAGCACCATAAATACAAACCCTGGATTAATGCAGACTAGCCAGAATTTGGCAGCAGGTGTAACAGCAAACTAAAGGTGGAGGAAACACATGCATTCAAATAAGTTCCACTTGTTTGATGCATCTCCGTCACCTTTACAGGAAATCACAAGTTAAAAAATGGAAAGAAATACGTAATTAATTCTAAAAGGGAAGCTCCTCTTCAAAAAAGCTTCCTTTGACTTTATACATTTATTTTCAAGAAGGTAGCAAATGTCTGATTTCATGTCAACCTGCACCACAGAGTTACAGCCATGCACAGGGGGCATCACTTTGCTACCATGGAAACAA
>NW_015151114.1:400150-411935 GCF_000732505.1 Cyprinodon variegatus
AGAGCACCCTCAATACAAACCTTGGATTAATTCAGACTAGCCAGAATTTGGCAGCAGGTGTAACAGCAAACTAAAGGTGGAGGAAACACATGCATTCAGTATCTGCTCCTTTGTGCAAGAAGGAACAGGGTGAGTTCTACCAGAGCCTTACAAAAAGATCTCTAGTGAGCCATAGGAATGAACATCTCTAACCAAACCATCAGAGACAGACTTCTTGAGGGGTCTCAGAACTCAATATCCTCCAGTTTAGGGTTTGGGGTTCAGGGTTTCAACATTGTAAGGTATGATCCATTTGGTGACAGCTCAGTGATAGGGAGTGTAGGGAGGTTAATCCAGGACACAGAGACCTGCACAGGTTTAACAAGAACATCCTGACTGCCATTGATTATCGGGATGAAATCCTTAGACCTATTGTTGTCCTGCGTCCATGAAGATGCCTGGCCTAATGGGTCAACAATGTGCAAGCAGTTTGTTAAAGAATGAATGAATTGTCGTCAGCGACAGGGCTCCGTACTACCATGACCTACATCCAATAGAACATCTCTGGTACATCATTTTAGGTCTTTCTAATAGCCCCAGGTTCATCTGTGATTTGGTCAGTATTTTAGAGAACATCTCGTAAGAAACAAGCCATGATGCTCTGAAACATTCATAAAAGTATAAACTACTGGAAACCATTCTGAGTAGCTGCAGTGACATTCAACCATACAGAACTAACCTGCCTCATCAGTTTTTCAGCTCCCTTAAAATAATGTGGTATCATTTTGCACTCCATATAAATATAGTTATCCAGCAGTATGTTTTGTCATGCTCCCAATCGGGATCATATGTGTTTGTCCAAATCTCCCTTTAGTTTAAGCTGGGTTTTGTCCCTTTACATATCTATTTTACATATTTTACCTTTTTCAAATCTCACTTTCTAGTCACTTAAATAAAGTCTGCAAACAAAGGTGTGCCACTAAAACAAAACATATTAATTGCAGACAATAGACCCAAGAGTCGGCATTAACCAGGTGATAATCCTACAAAATTCAAACTATGTCTGCATATAGAAACTAGGGGATGTCCTAAAAGTTTCTCCCTTTACAAAGCAACAATTGTTGGATGAAGAGCAGTGCCTACAGTTCAGGTTGGTAATGGAAAGGAGAGCTCTGGAAACTTCAAGGTTCTATAAATAACAAACACCAGTCTCAACGACATATTTGGGTTTTAATTAAACACAATCCTACTTTATTTAACTGGGTGTTGGAATCAAATAAGTGGTTTGCTCAAGTTTCTCAAATCTCTGCATTTGTGATCTTTGCTATAATCTGCTGTAAATTTAAATAATCATTATTAGATTTTAGAAAACAAAAATTAAGTTCTATATTTTCACTATGATTGCAATCAAGTGGTCATTAATGATTTATGAAAAATTATGACGTCATCCAGCTTGTTTCTGCAAGGATTTTCCATTTCTTAATCCCTAGCAAGCCCGAGGTGAATTTACTATATGTAAATGTATGCATTATTTTAAACTGCAATTACTGCAGCATCAATTTTTGCTCTATCTCAATCATAAAGTGCTCCAATAAAATATTTGGTATAATATTTTTGCTTGATGCCACACAATGGCAGTCCACTGCTCCCCAAGGGGATGGGGAGTAGAGAGTGAATTTCTCCATTGTGGAAGAATAAAGGGATTTACATGACATCTGTTAAGTTACAGAAGTTCAAAAGGAGTGATAAGGAAATTGTGATGATGGAATACAAAAGGCAGGAAAAAACGGTTAATTATAATTAATAAAATAACTGCTGTATATAATGGCAAATACACTTCCTTGTTGCGCAACTATACTGAAATATTTGTAGTCTTTGTCGTGTTACTCAAACACCTTCAAAAGCATTTATGGTGGATTCTATTAAGGTGACCAGGTCCTGCTGCACCAGAGCATCCCAAAACCATGACTCACCATCCTATAATACGGCTATATAATGCTGTCTACCCTACCTTTTTCCTCAAACGTTTGTATGTAATCTCTCTCAATTATATATATATATATGTGTGTGTGTGTGTGTGTGTGTACCTCTCTAGCCCTCAGAGTGAGACCCATTTTTCCAATTTCACTATCAAAGTGTGGACATTTTGACGGTCCTCACATGCTATTTTGCATGTGAGGACTAAGGTGTCAATTGGTTAGGGTTAGTGAGGTATGCATTGGTGATGGTTAGGTTTAGGGTTACTTTTAGGGTTAGGGCATAGAAAGGGTTGAAAATGACTTAAAATCAATGGAAGTCAATGGGACTCAACACATGGTCCTCACTACCATGGCAGAACGAGTATGGCTGTGTGTGTATTTGTGTTTGTGAGAGATGGAAACTGAGGTAAAATTCCTTTTGCACCAAACGTAGCCTATAAACTATGTTCTGATATCGATTGTTATTTATGTACCACACCACCTAGTGACCAAAATGTGTAACTGCTTCCCACATTTCTCGAGAACGTCCACTGTTGTCAAAGTTGTAACATCTTGAAATTTTCTCGTAGATCCTTCAGAAGTAGATGTTCCTTTTACGAGTCATCAACGTGCCCAGTCATTGATATGTTTATTTATAGATATCAAACATCTGAGCTTTGTTTCTATTTTTTCCCTTTTTTGTGTGTGGCGTTTTTAGTCAGTGCTACTTTATTTATGTTACATTAAAATATTTTGGAGTCTTCCTAATAAACTGACGCCGAAGCGTGAATAGCTGATCATGCATAATGCCCAGAAAGCCGCGGTTGTCGGGACAGAGCGCAAAAGGAGATTCATTATGTAAATAAAAAAAGAGTAACCGGTTACTAAACAGCTGATTATCATCGGACAGTAGATTGGTCTCCACGTGACACATTAACTTACTATTATAAATTATAATAAGAGGAAAAAGACCACCAGAAATAAAATCTTGTATAATTTTTAAAAAGTTTAAAAGTGATTCCTAAAAACGTTCACAATAAGNAATTCCTTTTGCACCAAACGTAGACTATAAAGTATGTTCTGATATCGATTGCTATTTATGTACCACACCACCTAGTGACCAAAATGTGTAACTGCATCCCACATTTCTCGAGAACATCCACTGTTGTCAAAGTTGTAACACCTTGAAATTTTGTCGTAGTTCCTTCAAGAGTTGATGTTCATTTTATGAGTCATCAACGTGCCCAGTCATTGATATGTTTATTTATAGATATCAAACATCTGAGTTTTTTTCTCTTTTTTCCCTTTTTTTTGTGTGGCGTTTTTAGTCAGTGCTACTTTATTTATGTTACATTAAAATATTTTGGAGTCTTCCTAATAAACTGACGCCGAAGCGTGAAGAGTAACCGGTTACTAAACAGCTGATTATCATCGGGCAGTAGATTGGTCTCCCCATGATACATTAACTTATGTTTAAAAACTATAAAAAGAGAAAAAAAACACCAGAAATAAAATCTTGTATGATTAAATAAAGTTTAAAAGTGATTACTAAAAACTTTCGCAATAAGAGTTGTAAAATAAAAGGAGATAGAGGTCTTGCAGTACCGATGATAAACGCCAGGGGGAATAAAAGGCCCACGTGAGCGTGTGGGCCACCGAAATTACGGAAAGCGATGAAGTTTGTTGTTTACGCCTACAGCAGGTTGAAGATGGCCGCTGGAGACAACAGCGGCAGGCCTCCTTGCCTTAGTTACTCCGGCCCGGGTCCTTTAGGGAACAGCCAGCCCAGCAACAGCGTTTTCTCAATGCCAGCATCCAACGGCGGAGCGGTCGGTGCTGCCGGGGGAGCGCAGGGAACGACGAGGCGACCCAACCCGCAGTTGGGGCCTGCCGGAGCAGACGGCGGCGGCGTATCGAGCGGAGCTCCGCCGTCTGCGCAGAACCCCCTGCAGCCGTCCGCTGCGTCAGGTGTTGCTTCTGTCGCAGCCGGAGCCATGGCCTCCCCGGCGTCCAACATGACAAGCGGCGCAGCGTCGAACGCCTCCCCGGCCGCTGCGCCGAGCGCCACTCCGGCTGCAGCGTCCGTGCTTGTGTACAGAGAACCGGTATACAACTGGCAGGCGACAAAGAGCACCGTCAAGGAGAGGTTTGCGTTTCTCTTCAACAACGAGGTGCTCAGTGACGTTCATTTCTTGGTTGGCAAAGGAATGGGCGTTCAGAGAATACCAGCTCACAGGTAAGAGGATTTGTTTGAGCTGAAACTTCCAGGTTGTGCTGAACGAGCTGACCCCTCCTCCTGTTGTCGCATTGGTGTGTCAGGTTTGTCCTGGCTGTGGGCAGCGCAGTGTTTGATGCTATGTTTAACGGCGGCATGGCGACCACCTCTACGGAAATCGAACTTCCGGACGTGGAACCAGCTGCTTTTCTGGCTCTGCTAAAGTAAGGACTTTGAATTGTAGCTCAATTGTATATAGAAAGTTTGCATGTGCAGTTAACAGCATCCCCATCCACGTCATTCATAAAAGAGGAGAGGATTAAATCTGGTGATGTTTGTTTCAGGTTCCTGTATTCAGATGAAGTCCAGATCGGCCCTGAAACTGTGATGACCACCCTATATACAGCCAAGAAGTACGCAGTTCCAGCCCTGGAGGCTCACTGTGTGGAGTTCCTGAAGAAAAACCTCAGAGCAGACAATGCTTTCATGCTGCTTACTCAGGTCTGCCTCCTGGCCTTAATAATCAGCACTCAAAGCACTTGAGGATATTTTTTTTAATAACTGTTTTTTGAATCACTTCACTTCTTCATCTGTTTATCATAAATCTCGGTTACATTGTGAACTTTATGATCTACTAAGACATTTGCTAATATCGACAGTAGGGTTGGTTCTGTTATTGATTCTGTTATTGGTTCCCTTATTGATTCTGTTAAACAATGCGATTCCTTATCAATTCTTATCGATTGTGTGAAACGATTTAATTCTCCTATCAATTCTGTGAAACGATGAACTTGGTAAGTGCACGCTGACATTCGTCCTTCGCCTGGGACATTCCATTTCTGCCTGTCTCGGCAAAAACAGAAGGCAGTGAACAGGAGCTGCCAGCCTCTCAGCCAGCCAGGCTACCCGTCTCGTCACAGTCATCTAAATCTAATGGAGAAGTCATCCGTTTCATGAAAAAGCATTACTGTACAATTTCAGGAAATAAACTCATCTCCCCCTGATTTAAATAAACAAGCGTCACCTTTCTCTCACTCCCTGAACTGCGAAGAAACTTAATAACCCCAAAGAGAGGTACGAAACTGGTTTATTTCCAGAAATGTCATGATTTACTGGGAACTAAATTAAGCACAACCAGTGATATAAAACTAGCTACTCACCACCAGAGTTGCCTTCCATGCTGGTCGTAACTTTAGCTTCTGTCCAGAAGCATCAAAAACGCGGCATTCGTTAAAATGTATGCCATGTTGTGTGCACAGGTGTTTCTGCATGTTGTATGTATTTCCTCGCTCGGATGTAATTGCCACTTTGCAATGATCGCAAGGCGCTTGTTGCCATCTTTCTCTTCCTGAAAATTAAGCCAAACCTTCGATCGCTTTACCCGATTAAACGCCATTTTTTGTTTTGCTTTTCCAGTCTCACACCTGGTCACGTGATACTTGCTTACTGAATGCCTTGTGCGTAATTTTTGAAAAAAAAAAGTGACCAAAGTCGTGCTGCCCAGCGCTAGGCTCTGGTGCTGCCTGGAACCGCTAAGCGAGCTGCCAAACAGTGGTATGAAATTGGAACACATGGAACTGGTTCTGAATAGGAAGCGGTTTTCGATTCCCATCCTTTTCAACAGTGAAATCAGGAAGTTTGAGTCTTGATAAGTCTGCCCTTTAATACAAAGTTTAGGCACAGAGATGTATAAAATGCATTTAATAAAATAAGCCATTGTGAAAATGTAAAAAGATTAAACCTATAGGTCTCATTGAAGTTTTGGGAGCATTTCAAAAGTAAAATATACTCATAACTCAGACCATTAAGTATGTTCTATAGTTGTTGAAAGACATTTTTATGCTCATTTTTCATCGCTTGGGAGGAGAGAATGGAAACTCCATCTCACAGGAGCGTTGACTCCCTTTGTGTTTGCATAAAAACAGATCATGTTCTAAAGTTTGTAATGAGCCATGTTCTCTTCGTTTCAGGCTCGTTTGTTTGATGAGCCACAGCTTGCCAGCCTTTGTTTGGAGAACATTGACAAGAACACTGGAGACGCTCTTGCTGCTGAAGGTTTCACAGACATAGATCTGGGTAAAGACTCATTTTAAAGTTTTGTTGTGATGGCTTAAGGTTGTATCACCCCTACGGTTCGGTTTAAAACTTGTGGTTTACCTCCTCCAGATACTTTGGTGGCAGTGTTGGAGAGGGACACTTTAGGAGTAAGGGAGGTGCGTTTGTTTGGAGCCGCCGTTCGCTGGGCTGAGGCCGAGGCTCGCAGGCAGCAGCTTCAACCCACTCCAGAAAACATGCGTAAAGCCCTGGGAAAAGCTCTCACGCTCATCCGCTTCCCTCTCATGACCATCGAGGAGTTTGCAGCAGGTTAAATAAAGCTCTCATCACTTCTCCTGTTTTGATTAACCGCTCCGACTTCAATCTCCATTTACGCCTCCTCTCCTTATCCTGCAGGTCCTGCCCAGTCTAACATTCTAACAGACAGAGAGGTGGTGAGTCTTTTCCTCCACTTTACAGTAAACCCAAAGCCACGTGTGGATTTCATCGACCGTCCTCGCTGCTGCCTCCGCGGGAAGGAGTGCAGCATCACCAGATTTGGCCAGGTGGAGAGCCGCTGGGGCTACAGCGGGACGAGCGACCGTATACGGTGTGTTTATCAGGGATGCAAAGCTTGGACACAGATTTATGGCTCTGAATCTTATGTGGGATATGAAACATAATCTGGTTGCAGTAGCCTGCCTGTGGTAAAGGATCTAGAATGGTCATTAAATGATTTGAATAAAAAGTTTGTGTGATACAGACACTCTAAGCAGTTATACCTGCATACTGTGTTGTATTTACGTCTGCATCTTTTTTGTTTCACAGGTTCTCTGTTAACAGAAGGATTTTTGTGGTTGGATTTGGACTTTATGGATCTATTCACGGACCTACAGACTACCAAGTCAATATACAGGTACTGACTGATTACTTTCAGTCTTTATGGAGTCCTACAAAAGTATTCATGCCTCCTTTTGTTCATTTTTCCACATTAAAGCTGCTGACTTCAATTTATTTTATTAATTCCTTAGTGATAAACCATAACATGGTGTTGCATATTTGTGAGGTGGGGGAAAATGATACTGATTAAGAATTTAAAGGAAAACTAGGGAATAGTTTGTACAGTGGCTTGCAAGTAGTCATACATCGTAACTTTTTCTTCGTGATATTACAACTAAAGGCAAAAAATATATTTTATTAAAAAATGTAATGTGAAATATCAGACAGAATGGTGTACAATAAAGTAGAAATAAATGTATACACATTTTAGTCAAGGCAAGTTTATTTGTATAGCACAATTCAGCGCAAAGATGATTGAAAGTGATTTACATGAATTAAACAATAAAACAGAAGAAAAAGAAAAGCAAGTAAAGATAAAACATGATTAAAGCAGCTAGAGTAGAAAATAAAAAAGTTAGATCACAACCTTAAACGAATTATACCTCAGTTACCAGTTTAACTTCAAAAGTCAAAGGCAGCTCCAAATAATTGGTCTTTTAACTTTGACTCAAAAGAACTCAGGCTTTCAGCACTTTTGTAGTCTTTTGTAGTTTTTTGTTCCAGATAAATGAAGCTTAGGAACCAAATGCTGCTTTTCCATGTTTGGTTCTAGTTCTGGGTGAACAGAGTAGGCTGGAACTGGTCTGGGAGGTTGATACACTGACAACCAATCTGTTATGTATTGAGGTGCTGATCCATTCAGGGATTTATAGACTTACAGAAGGATTTTAAAGTCTATTCGCTGAGCTACAGGGAGCCATTTGAAGGACTTCAGAACTGGGCTGATGTGTTCTACTTTCTTAGTTCTAATAAGAACACAGGCAGCAGTGTTTTGGATCAGCTGCAGCTGTCTGATGTGGACTTTTTAGGCAACCCTATGAAGAGACTGTTGCAGTAATCAAAGATACTAAAGACACATTCATTAATGAGTTTTTCTAGATCCTGCTTGGACATTAATCCTTAAATCCTGAAATATTCTTCAGGTGATAATAAGCTGACCTGGTAACTGCTTTTATTTGACTCTGAAGGTTCAGGTCTGAGTCCATCATGACACCAAGATTTCCGCCATAATCAGTGGTTTCTAGCTGTAGTAGCTGAAGCTTTGTGCTAACTCTGGATCTCTCTTCCTTTGGCCCAAAGATTATTACCCCAAATTTAAAGGTTTTTTTTGTTTTTAACAAATAAATTGGAAGCAGCCTTTTGCAGAAGTATCTGTCCATTTAAATTGTTTTATTGTAAAATAAAGGCCCCTAGTGCTGCATAAAAAAGCTGCTCTGTGAAGGCAATACGAAATTTGTAAGAGAATTTTCATGAATAATCTGTTGTGATCAAAGTTAATGTATATTTGAAAGTATATGTATATAAGTAGATTTTCCAGTAGGGCTGGGCGATAGGAAGATACATATTGTACCGAAGGTAGAAAAGTGTCTGTCGTGCTAATTCTATTCTATCATTTCTAACACAATTGTATCTCGTATTCAAGCAGATATTTCCCATGGTAGACTACGACGAACATATTAGTGTAGCCACGTAGCCTACACACAGCTTATAAGTGATCAACAAGATTTATTTATTTTTTAATCCACAAAGAAGCGCCGTCCTGTGGTTTTGCAGCATGACGCTACTTTACGGCTTTTGACTCACGCGGGTTTGCGACATGCTTTACGTTAGTTAACTCATGAGAGATGGAGACGCAGGAGGCTGAAGTATTAAACCCGTGGTCGCAACAAACAAGAGACAGCTACGCAGGCACCCCAAGATGAAGACATTTTACCAAAAAGAGGGCGCACGTCTGTGATTTGGTTATATTTTGGATTTAAGAAGTGCAACACGGAGTAGACAACGTTCATTTGCACCCGACGGCAACACGACAAACCTCTTCTATAACCTGAAGAAGAACCACAGTAATTTAATTTAAATACCTGTAGGATTTTGAAAAAAAGTGAAGGATACTGTAGCCCTACCTCCGCCTCATCTTATGCATATATATTGCTGCACTACAATTTATTTTTCTAAATTATGACAGTTCTATAAATGTCACTTCAGAATAAAGTTGAAAAAGTAAGCAATTGTATTGTTTTGTCATATTTTTCAGAGATTTGCTGAAAATGTACTTAATTGGGGCATATTTTGATATATATATCATTATTGTGATATAAAATAGTCCATATCGTGATATATGATTTTTTTCCATATCGCCCAGCACTATTTTCCAGTATATTTTTTTTTTTTAGAAACAAATTGACAATATCAGTCTTTACAAAGCTGTGAGACAAATGATTAGTATTTATATCTGCTGGAAGACTGAATACAAATTCATCCTTTTTTACAATTTCAATTGAAGCTGTATATTGATTATTCTCCACTTATTTCCCATCATGTTTGTTAATCTCATAAATTGGCTCTAATTAGATGGAAATGAATTGAGGTGCTCTAAATTTGTGGTTTAATGCCATCTTTGATATTTGTGTCTGTTCCAGATAATCCACACAGACAGCAACACTGTGCTGGGACAGAACGACACAGGCTTCAGCTGTGATGGGTCAGCAAACACCTTCAGGGTCATGTTCAAGGAGCCGGTGGAGGTTCTACCCAGTGTCAACTACACTGCCTGCGCCACACTGAAGGTCAGCAGGAAGAGATCAACGATTAATACAGGAAAGAACCCACACTTTGAAAAATGTGTACTTACCTTGTTTTCTGTGTGTCTGACAGGGTCCTGACTCTCATTATGGGACCAAGGGAATGCGAAAGGTAACGCATGAGTCATCCTCTACCGGCACAAAGACCTGCTTCACCTTCTGCTACGCTGCGGGCAACAACAACGGCACTTCTGTAGAAGACGGACAGATCCCAGAGGTCATCTTCTACACATAGTCACCCCCAGACGTCCCAGAAATCTTCCATCAAATGTGACAACCCGACACCAGCGCAAGGCCACACCTCCGCAGCCATACTGGGGACTAATCTGTCAGACTCAAACTGTTCCCTCCTCACAATGTGTGACTGTTAGCTGCATGGGAGGACAAATAGCTGGTGGACGACGTGGCTTGTTGTGTGAGGCGACGCCTGTCGACTACCTTAGTGCTCTAATTTTACAAGCTCACTGAAACCAGCTGGGAATGATGCAGAGATGTCTGATCTGGAGGGGGTCTCTCAGATTATTCACAGTATCATTGTCACTGCTTCGGGTTGACAGCATAAAGCTTGACACAGGATTATTATTTTTTAAATCTGTAGAATCCTCCTCCTCCGATGCTTGATGGCAAAGGAGACCCAACTGTAAGATTGTAAAGTTTAACAAATTTGCCAAGATGAATCCTTGTAGCGTTTTGTACAGAGTCAGCTCTGCATCAACTGTAACTTCCACTCAATGATGGACCTCATAGGCTTCATGAAACCTTGAATTTGAACCAGACTTCATGACAATGTTAAGAGGTATGACTAAGATGAGCATTTTTTTCTGTTTTTTACTTAACAGTACAATCTGTGATTTCTTGTGTCTTTGCTTGGTAGTTGCCTATACCTGGTATACATTGCACTTCTTGGCCTTGCCTTCCTTTTATTTTGTTGCTCTGTGAATGCACACTAACTTTTTTTTTAAGCTTTATTTTAAAAGTTGTGGGTGGAAGAGATTTTTCTCGTGGTGCCGAAGTTGATGGGTTGTATATTAAAGTGGCATTTATTAATTAACAGTATATATGTAACTTGAATTAAATGGAAATTAAAATGTGAGGAAAAAGAATTGTGTGCAGCTTTTTAAAATAAAACCAAAGCAAAAAGTTAAATTGGACACTAGCAGTAAGAGTTGAGGACTGTTAGCCATTAGCATTCATATGTTAAATCCAATAGGTCCGTTGTAGATAGAAGTACCAAAAGGAGACATTAATACATGGTTTCCATGGTTGTAGAAAATTGGGCATTTTGAAAAGGTAACATTTTCAATGCCCTGGAGATTTTCTATTTAAACGGCCATGAGAAGACCAACATCTTTGAATAGACATTTCACAAGATTGAAGGCTGACTACTTTTTTTTCAATTGGTTTGACACTTTTTTGTGTTTTCTGTATGTTCTGCTCCAGTTACAGTTTTTATATTTATATACATATATATATATATACACACACACTCACTGGCCACTTTATTAGGTACCCCATGCTAGTAACGGGTTGGACCCCCTTTTGCCTTCAGAACTGCCTCAATTCTTTGTGGCATAGATTCAACAAGGTGCTGGAAGCTTTCCTCAGGAAATCTGGTCCATATTGACATGATGGCATCACACAGTTGCTGCAGATTTGTCGGCTGCACATCCATGATGCGGATCTCCCGTTCCACCACATCCCAAAGATGCTCTATTGGATTGAGGTTTTGAAACTGTCCTTTCTCAAACAGTTTCAAAACCTGGATCTTTCTTAAGTGACTGTGGAGGCCATTTGAGTACAGTGAACTCATTGTCATGTTCAAGAAACCAGTCTGAGATGATTCCAGCTTTATGACATGGCGCATTATCCTGCTGAAAGTAGCCATCAGAAGTTGGGTACATTGTGGTCATAAAGGGATGGACATGGTCAGCAACGATTCTCAATTGGTACCAAGGGGC